>NC_041065.1:21514942-21814942 GCF_900634775.1 Gouania willdenowi | reverse complement strand
TACATAAGATATTGTAATAAATGCACTAAAATGTAAATGTAAAGATTCTAAAACAACATTGTACACACAAAAACCTGCATACAATCCTCACAAAACTATGAACAAAAGTTAGTAAAATTGTTAATTGAACTTTAATGATTGAGAACGTAATTGTAATTTACTTTTAGGGGGAAAATATATTCATAGCTGATTTGTAATTGAACATGGATAATTGAAGATGTAATTGTAATTCAAAAATGTAATTTACTCCAATCCTGGTCTGGAGGGTGCCATTTCGAACACAGCCCGTGACCTTTTCAAAGAGTGCGAGCCCCACATTAAGAATCATTGGATCATTGGAGTGTAGATAAAACATACATTATATTGGGGCGTATTAAAAAGCACAGGGTGGACTGTGATCAGGTGTGCAGCAGGGAGACTTTAAAAACCAGCATGACAGCAGCCCTCCAGGATCACAGCCTGCCATAATGATAGTACACGTCTTTACAACAATATAAAGTCTATGTAGCACTTTGTGAGCCTGTGGGGAGCACAGGCCTGAGGTTGAGGTACTCCAACACAAATATCTGCAGGATCTTGTTGAGGTTCTGAATGGTGGCGCGATCCAAGTTCTGCTCATTGTCTTCAAACGTGTGCCACACGGACGGGAACGGGTAAGGAATGAGATGGAGAATCCGAACACCTGCGGTAGAGAGGACGAGGGTGAGAAGAATCACGTGACACAAAACAAAGCAAAAACGTTCGATCTGAGTGACTAGTGAATGTTGGATTGTGTGGATGATACCTCTGTTTAGGAAAGGCACGTGATCATCCAGCACGTGAGCCACAGGTCGATCAGGCCAGAAATACTCCACACTGTCCGGATGGTCCGTCAGTTCGTTCATGAAGTGAAGACGTTGTTCTGGATTTTTGATGAAGAAGAAAAGGTAGAAAGATTGTTTTACTGTTATACTATTTGAAAAAAAAATGATGCCAAAGCATTCAGATTGACAAACATTTTTTCAGTTTTTCATAATAACATCCAGTGGTTAATTTTGCTGCTAAACTCAATAAACGTCACTGATTCATAATATATACGTTATGATCTGACATTGTCAACTTCAAATCAAACACAGATGCGTTTCCGTCTTAAAATAAGCAAAGTTATGAGTTAACGGCCGTTTTGCACTTGTATGACAACCAAATTGCAAGCGAGGGTTTATTTTTCATAATAAAAATTAAAAAAAAGTTACTGATTGAAATTACATTTTGAAATTTTTATATTATTTTTCAAATTAACACAATACACACAATAAATATCAACTGTGTTCAAAAACAAATTCTAGAAAGAAGAAAAAAAAAAAACCCCTGGAGTCGATAGAAATTTGTGATATCAAAATGGGGTCACGACCCAAAAAAGGTTGGGGAACCACTGCTTTGTGGCCATAGTTCAAGTTCTGATATTGTGTACAGAAATCAAAGATGTTGGAATAAAACTTGCTGATTTTTTTTTTTTTAGATGTTGGTAAATTATTTGGAAATTACTCTGTCATTGTTATTGGATATTTATCCATTGGTAAGGCTAACATAATTGTACAGTATCACACTTCATACGCAAAGGAACTCAAAGTGGTTTTTATGGACAAGTCTGTTAAAATATAAGTTTACAGATCAAACCTCAACAAATACATCACAATTGTTGCATCTTAAAAAAAAAAAAGCTTGAACTTTGTACAGTGTAGAGTTATTATAATCTAAAGAAAATAATAATAATCAAAGAAATGAGAAATCACATTGTTATAGAATTTTATTATCAAATATAACTCCTTCAGTTTTAGACTTAGGATCATATTGTCTCAATGTTAATTTTTCTGTGTGGGAAAAAAAACTCAAATATTATCCCATTTGAGCCGGTACAGTGTGACACAACAAACTCTAGTCATTTGGCAGCGCTCACAGCCCTTTGCATGATATTGTAATATGACTAATATTACTGATGGATTAATGACTCATGAGTGTCATGATTCATGTTCCTGCACCTTCACTGAAATAATGGAAAATATAACCATTTGGGTAACTCTTCAGTTTAGGGAACACCTATTAACCAATAATTAGTTGCTTATTAGCATTAGTAACATATTAGTCATCATTACGTACTTATTAATGCCTTATTTAGTAGAACTTATTAATGCCATATTATACACTTAATGGCTGTCTCCCAGTCCAAACAAGGTTAGGGTTAACCCTAGTATGTTGAGATCATGAATCATATACAACAACTTCCTTATTTACTACTAATAAGTAATAATTCTGATGTTATTGAGGGAAAACTCTTAGTTAATGGTTGTATAATAAGACCATGCAGAATAAGGCATTAACAAGTACTTAATAATGACTAATGAAGAGTCAATATGTTACTCATTTGTTTGCTAATAAGCAATGAATTAATGGTTCATAGGTGTTCCCTAAACTAAAGTGTTCCCATTATGGGTAATAGTTGTGGTTCGTCACCTATGTTCTGCAATCTAGAAAGCCAGGGTGTTGTGTTGGGGAACTGGTTGCCAAAGTGAGGAGTGGGGGCCCCGATCAGGTCCAGCAGCACAAAGAGATCCTGCAGAAGGATGACACAGCAAAAAGTAATGACAAGCTGTATCGTGAGAAACTTTCCCTTTGCTTCCCATCCGGTAGATAACATGAGGAAGGAAGCCTGCTCCACCAAAACTCTGCTGATGATGAACCTGTGACTCATCTGAAGGACAAAACTGACGATCTTCTCCTTCTTTGTTGAGGTGTAGTTGCGTAAAAGCAGATTATCACTAAGTAGGTTTTACTAGAATATAGATGATGACTCATTGTTTCGATGACTAATCGTGGAGGAAGATGTGATGCGTGCCGTACCATCCCATCCAGTTGGTTTGTGTCGGTAGCTCCAGGAGGGTGAGGGGTCAAAGCCATCTTCTGGGCCAAGTGACGGGAACCATAAAGAGAATCTGTGGAGCTCCACCTCACTAAAGCCTCCTCTCCATCAAAGAAGATCAACTGGAGGCTCAGGTTGGGACTGGAACGCTGTGTGTAGACAGAAAACTACTTGATCATTGCTGCCATCTAGTGGTAAGAAATTATAACAACATAATATGATTAAATATCTTGAATTAAAGCAATATGTACTTTTTGTCTGATGATACATTTCTTTTCACAAGTTAGTTTTCTGGTAACTTACCGGTACTTAAAGATCTTTTAAAACATCTCCAGTGGTAAGAAATTATAACTAAAAAGAACTACAGATAAGCCTACTGTAGTTCTGTAGTCATTAAAACATTATAGATGGTTGAATTTCAATAATATATAATGTTATCTTATAAAAAACAAAAACTTATGCGCGTCCACTGCAAAAAAGTGAAATCTTAATAGGAAGTAATGCCTTGAATTAAAGCAATATGTACTTTTTGTACGATTGTGTATTTATTTTTACAAGTTACAGTTACTTAATTTTTTTCAATTTTTTTTTACTTCTTTTCGAACATCTCCAGTGGCAAGAAATTATAACAACAAAAAAACCCCTTCAGATAAGCCTAAACTGATGATGAAGAGTTACAAAAGTCATCCTCTGTCATTAAAACATTAAGGTTGAATTTTAATTAAATATGTTGTTACCTTATTTTAAAAAAAAAAAAACTGTATGTACCGTATTATACGTATCAACTGTAGAAAGTGAAATTCTAATAGGATGTAATATCTAAAATTAGAGCAATTTGTACTTTTGTCTGATAATATATTTCTTTTTATGAGTTAGTTTTTTGTAACTTACTAAAATATCTCTATTGGTAAAAATGTATAACTAAAAATTACTTCAGATAAGCCTACTGATGAACAGTTACAATACAGTATCCTCTGTAGTCATTAAAACATTGTGGTTGCATTTCAATAATATATTATGTTATCTTGTAAAAACAAAAAAACTGTATGTATTATGTGTGTCCACTGTAAAAAATTGAAATCTTAATAGGATGTAATATCTTTAAATAAAGCAATATTAGTTTTTGGTAACTTACTTAAAGATCTTTTTTTTTTTCTTTACCTCTTGTGTTGGGAAATAATTTTCCTTTATTTAAGTGAAATCAGGGACATATTACTTTAAAAAGTAACATCATCTGCCAACAGAACAGAAAAAAACGGCTTTTTTTTAAAATGGGATTCTCCTACAAAAAGCCCAACAAAAAAACAACCCGCATATATTGCCTTAATCTAATATATATATTTTTTAAAATAACTTCTTACAGTGTATGTGTGCATGTATTTTTATGTTTTAGCCATCTAAATTTAAAATCCTCACATTTGTGCAGATCTACAGTATCAAACACATCCCAAATGTCCTCTTTTACTTTTTTTTCTTTTGATTTTTTAAAGCTATTTGTATTCTTACAAACGCCGGATGACGTATTTTGTATTCCCTGCTGTTTCCGCTCTTTGGTTGACCTCTAGTGACAGACAGCTGAGTCTGATAAACATGTCCCTGGCGGAGCTCCTCGTCACAGTCTGTGTCACTTCCAGTGCAACCGACAGGTGACTGAGCACAGACAGTACATGAATGCTAACAGCGTTTCCTCTGGCAGCCACAAACATCGTTTACCAAACTATGATTTATTTTTGAAATTTATTTGAAATGTATTTGTGGAAAGCCCCTTGAGATGTAACATCTCACTTTCGAGGGGGACCCAGAACATATAACATTTAAGATTCAGCAAATTACGAAACTAAACAACCAATACTGACAAAAAGACAATTTTTCTCATACCCCACATCTCAGGGTGAATATATACATATAGATCTACACGTAAGTGTCTACAGTATATAGATCCACAGATATCATACAACCACATACAGCAGACATATACTTACATAAGCTTAGCTTTATACATATAGACACACATATATACAAAGCTATATGACACACATCTATAGTGGAAAAGAAAACAAAGACAGAAACAAAAATGTTATCATTAAAAGCATTGACCATCTGTTTCTAAGAAAGTAAATAGAGCGGTTCTAAAGGAACTTAAGGTGGTAAGTGACCTCAGAGATAGATAGATATAGGCAGATGATTCCAATCTGAGGTAGCTTTAAAACAGAAGGACCTCCGACCAACCTCTTCAAGGATGTGAGTCTATGGACACGCCCACTCATGAATATGTATAAAAAGGCCACAAATCAGCCTGTTTGTGTAGAGTTGCTCAGAAAGTGACTTTTCAGAGGCTAAAACTCAGGAAAACCGGAAAATAAACCTCAGATACTATGTTTTTGGAGTTCTTAGAACAAAATGAGGATGGGTGAAAAATAGCATGATATGGGATCTTTAAGTCTCCAGCTTGGAGAAAATAGGGAGTGCCAAAAAGCATACAGATTTTTTTTTTTTTCATACTGAGCTTTAGGAAGTTAATATTCATACCTTCTGAGCCTTGAGTTCTTCATCCAGAGCTCGTGCCAGCTCCAGCATCAAAGCACAGGGCACGGCTGAATCAGTGGCTCCTACAAACTCCAGGTCGTGCCATTGTGTGGGATAGTATTTGGAGTCATAGTGACAGGCCAGCACCAGGCGGCGCTTGGCTGAAGGGTTCAGGGTGGCTACGAGGTTGGTGAAAGACAGCGGTCCGTACGGTGTTTGAGACACAAACTTATCCTCTGTGACTTCCCAGCCTGCTCCAAGGGAACCAAGTGTGCTTTTAATATGCTGAAAACACACAAGGTGGATTTTTATTAGCAATCCGTCCCCACCTCAGATAATCCCAACATCTAAAATAGCTTCTCAGAAAGGTTGCATTATTCAAATCTCTATGTAAATGTCTGCAGTTTGAGGTTTATAACGGGAAGCATAAAGCTTGCAGACTACAACTCTAGCCCCTCCAAAGATGGGTGTGGTTTTCAGCTTGGCGTCAAATAATTGACAATTATGGCATAGTTATAATAGTAATTCTAATTTTAGAAATCTGCTGCTGTTGTAATTGTAATTAAATTGTAATTGAGCTTCGATAATTGACTTGTAATTGCCATGAAAATTCTATAAAGAAGTCAATTATAATTTCACGCACCATTTTACAGCTCGAAGTACAGTTCTACACATATAAAGTTGATTATTAAAACATTGTTCATACGATTTACCATTTAAAATGTATACTGACACAAAAAAGGCTTAGACACCCACACCAAAAATATTAAAACCTATATTTTCATTGATTTGGAAGCTTAACAAGGAAACCATTAGATAGGAAAGAAATTAGATGATATATATTTGTTATTAGTGTATTTTACAGCAGATTTAGGACCTGTTATCATAAGAGATTAGGGATGTCCCGATACAACTTTTTCACTTCCGATATGATACCGATAATGCAGCCTTGCGTATCGGCCGACACTGATATGCTATCAGCATGAATCATATATACTTTTTTTTTTCTATAATGAAAAAATAATTTTTACTTATTTTGTAGTGTGGAATGTTAGAAAAGGCTTGATCAAGTGATGTCACTCAAACAGAGAACAATAGTCAGGAACAGTAGGTATGGGAAAAACTGACCCATTTATTATTAACCAATTGGTTACACACATTTTAACCTTCAACATAATATCTACAGTATTCTACAATTAAATACAAAATGAATTGGGGAAAAAATTAAAATATATAAAATCCAAAAATTTGAATTAGATATCCAATATTCGTTTTCAGGCTAATATCGGACCGATATCCGATATTGATATCGGATCGGGACACCCCTATAAGAGATGCTAACAGAAAGCTAACACAAGAGATAGATTAATTTTTATTAGGTTATTTATTTCAGGCTCAGTAATTGTGATTAAACTGTAGTAATTGAGAATGTAATTGTAATTGACTTTCAAAAAATAATATTTTTTTTTAATTGTAATTGGAAAAAATGCGGGTCACTGTAATCACAATTCAACATGGGTAATTGAAAACGTAATTGTAACTGTTTTTCAGCCCCGTGTCGTACCTCCTGTACAGCCTGGTTACCTGCAGACCCCGGGTACCTGATGACCAGCAGGGGCCTCAGGTCTCTCTGCCACAGCTGCTCCACATCAGTGTGAGAGACAGCAGCTCGGATCTCATCGTCTGTTAGTGTGATGGCTCTGTGGCTGAGCTGGACCAGATCAGAGGAAACAGAGCAATGAAATAACAGTAGTAATAATAGTACACATCTTCACATAACATAGTTGCCATGTAGCATCCATCTATTTCCTATAGGGCCAATACTTCCTAAGTAACGTCCTGTGTGAATAATAAGTATAATACATATAAATTGAGTTTTTGGGAAGTTAAACCAACTGAACAATCTGTATTGCCATAAACACAGTGAAATACTACACACAAAAACACCAAGTTTGTCCTCTGGCCTTTTAAAAGAAGAGATAATATAGATGTTTGTAATCAACCCATAACTCATTTTATTTATTGATTGATTTAGTGTAGTTTAGTTTTAATATAAGAGTTCCACCCCTATCAATAACCACATACAATTCGAAACAAAGGCTAATAAATAACCACTTATAAAATCAGGAGACAAAATGCACAAATAGTCTTTAATAACGTAGATTACGATTATGACTCGCATAATTGGATTAGGGGCCCGGGGACCCGCCCCCTCCCCTTTTTAGGCAATTTCCATTAAAGTTGTTTTCTCATTTATTTGTGAGTCAAATATTGCGACAGTTGTTGGTACCAAATCATTGACACATACCAATATATGAATAGGGCCCATTATGCCGTGTGTGCCCCCGGGGTGCCAGGGGTCCCCATTCTTCAAATGACTACTCCTCCGTTAATGCTTATTGAATCGGGCTGTAATTTGACATGGACATTCTGTAAGCAGATGTCAAGAGCCTATCGGACACTTTTTTGAAAGGTGGGAGGGGGACGGGGGCCCACCCCCTTTTCTGGTCATTTCTAAATTTATCGGAACATAGTCATGTGATGTATCATTTCAAAGGCAATTCAATGTAGATTACCATTTTATGTTGGACAATTTAAATTGTTTTACTCAGTGGAACAGAGTCATTTCACTGGATTCTCGGGAACGTGGTTTGTGCGATTCGGCGCGGAGACGTTCCGCAGTCCCGGCCGTAGTTCATTAGAAATTATTCTTCAAAAATTCTTCTTAAATCATCTTCTGCATGTCAACACCTAATGCAGGGTTCTAATCGAGGTTATCTGAAACTTTATTTTTTACCATGCTTCGATGGACCATCTTAGGCTAGTATACACATGTGGAGTGTATCGGTAACCATGGTGAAACCGCATAGAGTAAAGACATAAAGTGAGAGAGGGCATGAAGTAATTAGATGTTACGTGACTTCTACTCCTTACTACCTTTGTTGTAAAAAACAAAAAAAACCCAAAAAAGTTAACTTTTGCATTTGACTAGAAACTCTATCTGCCAGATGTGATCTGCTCCTTAAGGATAACGTTTTATTTAAAACCAGTGACTCCTCCATAATACACATTCATGCTATAATAAGAAGCAAAGTCAGCTCATAATATGTATTAGTACAATAGTGTTAACGTGCCACAAACCACTAATGTTACGTGTCCTGAGGGTCAATGTATCCTCTTCCTTCATAGGAAAGCTCATTAGATTACAAACATATAGAAGATGTTTGGGAGACTTGTAACTTAAAGTCACCCATCTTACATCCTGTACCTTAAATACTAATTGTTAAAGCTGAAAAAAATAAATAAAAATCCATCCGTGGTGATTAAAAGTTTCACAAAGCCAATACAAATGGTATTATAACGCAAAGGCTGTGGACACTTAATACAGAGGTATTAATGTGGGTTAACAGAATCATCCTTGTTAATGATCAATCACAGAAGAAACAGAATGGGTGAGAGAACCACACATGGTACTAGTTTGGATTCTGATTTCAGGTCACAAGCATCAGTTCAGTGCAGGTCAATCTGCAGTCACCGGAAACAAAAGCATATTGATTCCCTGGTCTCAGGACTCCTGTTCATTTGGTCTCAAAGGTTACCCACTGCAGCGTGGTTGCCTTGGTAACAAACAGGGATAAGGAGCAGTGGAGGAAAAAGCAGACGGTAAATATCAGAGTCAATGCTCATAGATGTTCTGCTTTATCTACTCTTTGTAACGCAGACATGGGCCTCTTCATACGTTTGTGCACCCCCCCCCCCCCACCCTCCCCACAAAGTAAATTGCACAAAATTACAGAAAAATATGTAAAATAGCAAAATTAAACAAACTCCAAAAACAAACAAAATCACCACAAGATATATACACAAAACAATTATATATATATAAAAATTCACAAAAATGACTCCAAAAATGAACAAAACGATTCCAAGAATACATTAACTGTTAGAAAAATATACAAACAGACTCCATCATGACAACAACAACATGGTGGTAGCCCTCAGCATAATCTAGAAGTTGCCCATATCTGTTGTACGGTGTGCAAGCTTTGCCCAGATTACACAGCTCAACCATTCCTGAAAGTGCTACTATGGATATGCTTATGTGCATAACTTCCTGTGTAATGGAAAAGAAAGCCATTAGCGATTGGTGAATTAACAATATTAAAAAAAAATAAAAAAAACCCCATAATGCTCATATATTAACAAACAATTGTTTTATGGCAATTATGTCATCACTGTAAAGAGTCGTTAAAATTGTCTAAAAGCCTTTATGTTGCGTGTGTTGAGCAATTGTCTGTACACAAGTGAAGTGAAATTTGCCTATTGTAATGAACCCCATTATTATTATTATTATTATTTAATCTCTATCACACAGGAAGCTACAACAATATTTAGGAAGTAACATCCTAAAAAAAAAAAAAAAAAGGTACTATACTGTTTAGTGTTTACTGTATAGTATACCAGTGATTCTCAAAATTTTGGCTCAATTACCCCCTTTCTTTTATTTTTGTATCCAAGTACCCCCTTTGTCTGACTACAACATTTAGCTCAGAGTTCTATGAACAAAACAACTACAGAGTATAATGATAACACACATTTTAAAGAATACAATTTTGTAAATAAGTGGAAAGAAGCTGTATTTAGTGCCTCCTGAATAGAATTATTTCTATAGTTTTCATCTCCTGCCTGGTGTGGATACAGGACTGATGCTTGTATTTTCAGTTCATGTTCAAATTAAGATCATTTAACTAAAAATAAACATTATAAAACCCTATATTTTGTACGCTTTCATTTGTTAGTTTTCTTCCCTCTCTCTTTCAAGTACCCCCGGTAGTGCCATTGCGTACCCCGTACCCCCATTTGAGAAACAATGCTGTATATTTGTAATGAAGAATCATGACGTCAGAGGAAACATTAGCTGTAAGGAAGTGACTGAAATATGGAATCCAACCTGTTTTTCTTGCTGTGAGGCTACAATGGAAACCATTTTTTCTGCTATACAGGAAAAAAGCACAAACAGTGCTTCAAACTTATAAATATATAAATACACACGGTGCATATATATGTGTATTTCCTGTTCAGGGAAATGATAGACCTGAACATTTCCATGTTTTCAGGACACAAGACAAAATATAGCTCAAACAGGCTTTCAGCCAATCACAGGGTCAACCAAAATAAACAATGGCAAATAGATTTACTCCTCACTTATGTGTTTTTAAACTGTGTAAGAACACGTACACAACCTTTAGGTATTCATAATTACCACTTTTTTTTTTTATCTCATTATCAACTTACACCATTATGCAAAGATATGCAGCCCAGCGAGTCATTAAAACAACAAATAAATGAATTTATAATATCATGCATGCAAGTTTTTAGCATTATCACACATACAGTACAGGCCTCATCAGGTGACACATTCTTTTCTCTATGCACGATACATTCACTCACAAATTCTGTTTTGAACAAAGAGCTGCACACTGTGGTCTCTGGCATGCATGAGCCCTGTAATTTCAGTGCATAAGCTACAATCATGTGGTCACATAGACTGAATATAGCCTTTCAAAGCACCAGGGCTCCCTAGGATGTGAGGGGGTTAAAAAGCGGGGGCCCACCTAGGGTCTATCTACATATGCTAAGACATTAAATTGGAAGATCAAATGTGATGGCGGTGCTGCCATAGCAACTGGGGAAGAGGAGGATATAGGATAAATGAGGTGCATAAATGGACAGACACGTTCAGGTGCGTCTCAGGAGGATTACACAACTGTGCACAAACAGAGGACTGATGGGCTGAATATCAAAACAAGTATGACGGTTTCTTATTTATTGGCAAATGTAGTATTGATAACAAAAATAGCTGATCATAAAGGAAAATCAAATATGCCTAAAAACACAACCATACTTTTTGTATAGTAAAACACCAATAGGAACAATATTCAATGTTATTTTTGATTGACTATCCACATCTCAGAGCAATAAAACAGTCAAATATTCACTTTTTAAGAAATGTCAGAAACAATGTGAGGAATAAAGAACACCAGCATCCACAGCTGTTTATATCTACCTTTTCTTGAGTCCATGGGATCCCACTGACAGCCTGGATGGCTGCTGTAACGCACACGGTCAGAGAGAGAGTGAAACACAGAAACATGTTGTGATGTCTGCGGCTCTGTTGTTCTGCTGTTAATGCCGAGGCTCCTTCACACATTCCTGTTCTCTGCACTGAGGGCTAGTGCAGTGCAGATCATGTGAAAGGCAGGAGGAGGACTCAGGATCGAAACCGCGTGTGCATGTGCGTGCGTGCGTGCTTATGTGTGTGGCCATTCTATTGAGCCTCATTCAGTAACCGAATCACGCATTGATAGTTGTTTATTTTCACCAAACGATGTTACCTTTTGCTTGTGAACTATTGCTCAAACATTTCAAAATTCAATATATATATATAAAAAAAAATTATAATTAAAAAAAAAAAGTTGACTTTAATCAAAAATAAATATTTTCAAAGAAAAAAATTGCTCAAATGCAAAAAAAGAAGAAAAAAATGTTTAGACCCAAATAATTACGTTCGAATACTTTCCTTTTATTGATTTTTTTTGTATTTGGGCCATATTATTGGTAGTACATTTGTGTACTACCAATATTGTGTATTATTCAATCAATCAAAGAAAATAAGTGTTCAAACGCAATTTTTTGTGTCACTTTTTTTGCGTTCAATTATTTGGGTCTGAATTCTTTTTTTTTTTTTTTAATTTGAACACTTTGATTTAAGTGATTATTATTATTATTATTTTAATTGAATAATAAAGACATAAATTTACCTCCATAGTTTTATTTTATTTGGTCGCATAAATTAGTATCCAAATGCAATATATATATAATATATATATATATATATATATATATATATATATATATATATATATATATATATATATATATATATTAATAAACATAATACAAATGTATATGGATAACACATTTTATAAACATTTTTATTTGTTTATGTATTTCTTTGTTTATTTTGACATTTTGATTGTTTATAAACATTGTGGCTTTTTTTGTTGGGCGGGGCTTAGCCTGGAGGCAAACCCACAACGGTCTTCGTTTTTCCTGAGCACGAGTGTCCGCTGGAATCCTATAAAACTTTAATTTACGTCCAGTAACGATATTCCTCCTATTCTGGCACCCAAACACACAACAAGACGACATTTTAAAGCTGTAAAATTACTGCTCCACAGTCTTTAGCCAGCGGCGTTTCTTGTTTTTGCCTACAGCTACGTCACTCGTGACGTAGCCATTGTTCACGTCACTTTACTATCTTTAAGGAAAGCAGAAAATAAATATATTTTTAAAATGTACAAGCAGTATAATTATGCGACATACAAACTCAGCATATTATATATCTTAAAAAACAAACAAACAATACAACACTGGTGACGCAATACGTCATGAGAGCGCGCTGCGTCATTCGCGACGTAACCTCACGCACGTGGTTTAACCGGAAGTTTGCATCATGTGCGCTGTGTGTCAGCGTTAGCGGTTCACGGAGTTAAACTATTTGTTATTAGTTGATGCTTTTGGTCAAAGGAGATGTCTGAGGACGTGAGCAGCTTGAAAGCTCAGCTTGAGGAGAAAAAAAATGAAATTGCTATTCTGAGTAGAAAGTTAGCTCAACTGGAAAAGGTACGAATAACTTTTTAAATGTTGTAAACATTCAACAGTTTTTGTTTAAATGAGAAAGAACCGGTGGGTTCACTGGGGGTAAACCAGCAACCAAATGCTGGGCTAAAAACGTTATCTGTAAAAACTGCTGCAGCATTAATTTTTATCAATAGTTGGTCGTTGGTTTTCTTTTCTATGCTGTACGGCAGTGTTTTTCAACCTTGGGGTCATGACCTCATGTGGGGTCGCCTGAAATGTTCGAATTTGGAGAAGTAAAAAGTAATATTATTATTATTATTTTTTAAATCAATTACAAGACAATACGATCTTAAACAAATACATTAAATCAATCCTGGCTACTCTAATTCTATAAAATTGTGTTTATGGTCACCAGAAAGTATTGATATGATAATAGAATCACAATCCATGAAAGGTTGGGAACCACTGCTGTACTGGGTAACAGAAGTTTATTCAGATAATCCCAACCATCCCCAATAATTTTATGTTGGGCTTTTTTTTTTTTTTGGAGCATGTGAATATGCAATAATCATTTAATAATTCCTGATCCCATTTTACACTTATTTTGGTTATGTAACAGAACACAAGTTATACTTAAAAAAAAAAAAAAAAAAAATCTGTGGATGATTGTTGTTTGTTATTTTAATGTTCCACAATGTAAAACCAGGGCCAAACTTCAGCACCAGAACTCCATCACAAAGTGACATCTCTGAACCCCCTGACAGAGAAACCAGCATTAAGCAGAGAAGACATCCTGAGATACAGCCGACAGCTCCTTCTGCCTGAGCTCGGAGTGAGAGGTTGTTTTCTTGCTCTTACAATTACCAGAAAAAAGTCAGTGACTGAGGGCTTGTGTGGCACAACTCAGAGGTATCATGAATGTTTGCAGGTCACCTTAACATCTCAAAGACGTCAGTGCTGATTGTGGGATGTGGAGGTTTGGGATGTCCTGTGGCTCAGTATCTTGCTGCTGCAGGCATTGGTAGGTGTTGTTTAATCTCCTTTAGACACGTGTGTTCTAGAATCACAGTTCATTATTACAGCGAATTTTGATTTAGTTTATAGTTTTGATTAGAATGCAACATAGTTTAAATCAGAATGACTATTTCAGTCTTTAGTTTTTAGTCAACTAAATGACAATGTCATGTAAAATATAAAGCATAAGTGTATGCATTTTAAAAGAAAATTATTTATTAACTGTATTGGGAATGTATCATTATTTGTGAATAGATTTGGTGTGATCAGAGTGTGAGACCACATGAGCAGTCTTACATCCGCCAACACAATCAGCTTACTTCCTATTCAGAATCAGAAAAGGTTTATTTCCAAGTAGAGTTAAAAAAATACAAGGAATGGGGTTTAATGGATGGCGTGAAAACATGAAAAAAAAAAAACAGAAATGGTATAATAATTTTAAATATAAAGGATGGAAGAACAAATATACATGTAGTGCAGGTAACAGACAACAAGAGTAGTTTGGATTAGATACATTCATAAAATAAACATTTCTATTTGGATTTAGTTCCCATGTGAACATTATAGTTTTGCATTTATTACTAAATAAAATTACCAATATATTGATGTAGTTTGGTTGACTTGTATTTTTATTTTCTTTATTAGTCATATTAGGTGTGTTTTGCCTGGCATCTGACGATACGATTCATATCCCGATACAATACATCCCGATATTAAAGTATAACGCAATTATTGCAATTTTTTAATATCTATAGTATATATGTCTTAAGAAACAACTAATCTGTACATCTTCATGAGAACATTATCTATGAAATATATTTTATTGGTATATTTTACACTCAAAACATTGGCTTTAACATGCCATGTGCCAACAGTTAAAATAATCCAATCTGTGGCTTTTAAACCAACTTGACTTTAGTGCAACTTAACTGAGGTATGTGCCTAGAACAACAAATAAATGCAGAAAGTTAGTACTTTCTTTAGATTTTTTTTGAAAAAACAAGCTTGTCGACCAGCTTGGGGGGAAAAAAAAAAAAAAAATAGATGTGGATGTATTTTGAATCGATTCGAGAATTGCACAACGTAATATCGCTATATAATCTTGTTATTTTCGCTTTAAAAAATTTTTTGTCAATGAATACAATGGGAAATCTTTAGTCAACAAATTAATACTGCCTCAGTCAGGTAGAAATATTCCTGGAAAAGGACAAAACCAAACAGGAGAGAGAGATCGTAGATTTGGTTGGACAGGGATTGCAGATCAGGAACCGTTAGGTCCAAAGCCAGGCTGCCTCTAAGCAAGAGGAGGAGAACTCCATACCAACACTTACACACTGGGGATTTGAAGTCTAGGTTCATGGAAAGTGTAAGTGATCATTCAATTATTGCCATAGAAGAAGAAAAATGTAAAAGCATTGACATTTTTTTTTTTAAATAGTTGGAGGAACTAAATCAGTTGGATCTCCCTCTTTGTTTTGGAATAAATGAGTAAACTTATCAGTGTCCAGTAGTCCTCTCTGATGGACTATGTCCTCTCTGTGTCCTCAGGGCGTCTCGGGTTGCTGGACTATGATGAGGTGGAGCTCAGCAACCTGCACAGACAGGTGCTCCATGGGGAGGAGAACCAGGGCCAGGCCAAGGCTCTGTCTGCAGCCAGCACCATCAAAAGGTAATGACTTTACATCGTCACATTTAACGTGCAATAACCCTGTAGTTTTCCTTTACCAAACAGAGACGTCTAGACTATGTGTAGTCCAGCTGTGCTCAAACAGAGATGTTACTATGCTGCTATTATTAGGAAATAGCTGCTAACGGGGGATAATTGGTGTACTTTGTAGCTTTCTGTGACCCATTGGTAGTTTTGCAGGTCCTGCTGGCGCTTCTCTGTCTCACCACTGTTGATTTATGGTTGCGTTTTGCTCCTCAGTTGACAAATATTGAGTGAACATTTTATTTTAGAGACAGCAGCTTGTGTTGTCTCACAGTAAGTCTACTGTGCTCAGTCCGTAGGTTGCACAACAGCTGCCACAAGAGGGCGACATATGACATCACCAAAATTTGATGAGTTTACTAACAGGATTTGTGTTTAACCTTTGGCTGTCACTGGCAAACTTCAACACATGCAGATTAAAAATTACCATAGAGAATTTTGAGCGATACCTCTTGCAATGAATTGCTTGTGAAAGAAATCTTGTAACTGAGAATTACAACTCACACAAAGCTATTTTTTGGTTTGTTCTTGGTGGAAGTAGCAGTTTGTTTACCATGTGTTGGTGCAGTTCCATGTCCTTCATTTTGCTATTTAGCCACATGCTAATTCTCATTGTGTTCTTATGTCTACAGGCTCAACTCCAGCGTAGAGTGTGTCCCCTACCACCTGCAGCTCACACCTGATAACGCTTTACAACTCGTTCAACAGTATCCTCACATTACATCTGTTGTTGCCATAGCAACATCTTCCAGCTTCTATCCGTGAAGCCTCATCAGAATCTGTGATGACTTTAAAGGCATGAAGATGACTACACAGTGGAGCGACCTTGTTTGAAACCCTGTTTTCAGACCTTGACCTGGTTGATTTCATGTATGATATTGTGGTGGATTGTTCAGACAACGTCCCAACCCGATATCTGGTGAATGACTCCTGTGTGCTCAGTGGGAAACCTCTTGTGTCAGCGAGTGCCTTACGAATGGAGGGCCAGGTGAGATAAAAGATGAACCCCTGTTATGTAGTGTGTGGATGGATCTCTATACAAACTGTACAACCATTAGTTTGGGTGTGTGTGTGTGTGTGTGTAGTTAACCGTCTATAACTACCAAGGAGGCCCATGCTACAGATGTCTATACCCAGTGCCGCCGCCCCCAGAGACTGTGACCAATTGTTCTGATGGAGGCGTGTTAGGAGTGGGTGAGTAATTTAAAGCTTTGGAAAAACTGTTTTAACTCTTTAATTAGGCTAGGGTCAGCAGCAGAAGGTATTAAATACTAAAAGTCAGTCTCTGTCAATGCTTTTAAGGCCATTTTTAATAGTTTACACGTTATGTTAATGCAACTAGTCTGACTCATTTTATATTTGTTGTTCTGTAGGGTTGTAACGATTAATCGTAAGGCAGTTAAAAATCGATTCATAGGTATCACGGTTGATATCGATTTTCTGAAAATTGAATCGCAGTACTTTTTTTAACCAGCAGAGGGCGCTATCCACAAGTGTAGGCGGCGGGCGGAGTCTGCTAATACTTTCTTTCTGGCCGCCTTCTACTCTTAAATATGTTAATAAATGATTCATTGCCCCTTTAGCACCGAAAGAATATCTGTAATATTACTTGAATATCTGTAAAAGTCACGTTTTTCTATTAGCTCTGTCTGCTAGCATAGCTTCTCTTCTTCACTGCAAGAATTTCTGCATGCCAACCGACCACTGTGTTACCAGCGCCCTCTGCTGGTCCAAACAAATATGACGTAAATCAGTGTTAATCACGGTTTTTTTTTTTTTTTAAAGTGCAGTTGTTAAGGCACAAAATACATTTTCAGTTGCACTTTTAAAAAGAAAAAGAACTATTATGCAGTTTTGCATTGTTTATTATAGAACCAGAATTTAAATTAATAGGCTTCATTTCTATTATTCCTTTATTTATTTCATTCAAAATTTATTTTTAGTTAAATTGCATTGTTTTGAATAGTTTATCAAGGGATTCTTTTGACAATGAAAAAAAAATAAAATACAGTATTTATTTTTTTTCCCAAAAAAAAAATTTGTCTACAGTCCCATTTTGTAAAATAAATCGCGAGAGAATCGTATCGTGAACCCAGTATCGTGAATCGAATCGTATCGGGAGTTGAGTGAATCATTACATCCCTATTGTTCTGGTTTTCCTTTATTAATACTATCACCTGCCATTGTTGTCGATTGGAAATTCAATGTACTTCCAGCGAGTTCATTTTGTCTTCTTTTTGAATAATATGTTAAGGTTTCATTTATGCCGACAACTTTTTTTTTTCTTTTGGAATTTTACTTTATAAAGTTGTAATCAGATCATCTTAAAGATAGTGATTTTCAGGGGAAATCTAATAAAACTGTCCACAGTTTCCAGTCTTGTAATATTACTTCATTACCCAGCAAGATAGAAATTCCACAAATATTTGACTTTAAGGAATAAAGAAGTACATTTTGTTGTATTACTTGAATTTTACATATATGCCCCTTTTAGAAATGTATTTTGTAATAAAATATATATTCTTTGTTTTCAGTTCCAGGAATAATGGGATGTTTCCAAGCTTTGGAAGTTCTCAAGATGGCTTCTGGACAGGGCTGTATCATTTATTGTACACATCCATTACCTAAGAGCAGCTGCTTCTATCAAACATTAGAGAAAAGTGATTGATTGTTGTTGCAATATTGCTGAACAGACAGACTTGTCATTTAAAATCAAACAAACTGGAATAAACCTGCTGGTTGCATCAAAAAGGCACAAACTGGACTCTAACCTAAACCCTGCTTAAGCACTGGTGTTTAAATGTGACGTGTACCTGATAGTTTCCATTAAACTGTTGTTTTCCTTGACCACGGACATGCTAGCTTCCTGTAGCCAGCAGTTAGTGATGTTTGATGCCCAGGACTCCAGGTGGAGGTCCATCAGGCTGCGGCCCAGGCAGCCCGACTGCGCTGTTTGTGGAGAGAAGCCCAGCGTCACCCGCCTGGTGGACTACGAGGCTTTCTGTGGCTCAGCTGCAACAGATAAGGTTTGTCAAAACAAAGGAACAACATCTCGTCCACATGCTAACATTAATTTTGGTTTTCATTCTTCATTTCTCTCCTAATGATCGGAAAACTCTTTTAGTGCCGGAAACTTAATCTCCTCTCCAAGGATCAGAGGATCACGGTGCAGGTAGGGAGCGCAAAAACCAGAAAGCCGTTGTTTATTGCGTGACTTGTTGTATTTAGTGCTGCTCTTTGTATGATTACACACAGTTTTCTCTGTTTTCATGCGCATTCATAAAGTGATTACATCTCTGCGTTGACCCAGCCTCAAATGGGAAGTGGTTTGAAAGTGTGCCTGTAGCTTTTCTATGGGAAAGAATAACATGCTCTATTGGCTCTGGGAACACTGGTAGTGGATTGCATCTGTTTATATTCCTGCAGAATTGGCAGATTGAAACCCGCTGAGTCATTAGGTGCTGAGATGGGGATCGTGATTAATGGGGGCGCAATCAAGATTGCACAACGGGCTTCAGTTAGAAACAGTTTTGTTTCCTGCAATTTTATGGAAAGCCAGTGAAAACAGCTTGTGTTCCTCCACAATTACACAAACATTTCACCCGTTACTGAAGGTAATTTAGATCCTGTGTTTAACTAAAGAATCAAATCAATGGGTATTTAAAATTATAGAAAAATAAACTAATTTTCCCGTAGCAACAGCAGTTTGAAGCGTGCCTACATTAATGCGTTTTTCATTTTGATTCCAGGAATATAAATGCCTGTTGGACACAGCAAGCCCTCATCTTTTACTAGATGTGCGCCCCCTTGTGGAAGTGGATATATGCAGCTTACCCTTCTCTCTAAGTATCCTTTTCCTAACATGTATTTGCTGCTTTGCATGCTAATAATTATTACCTTCGTCATATTGACCTTTTTCCTGTGATTTTTCTCCTGATACAACTACCAGATATTCCCCTCTCAGGTTTAGCAGAGAGGAAAGAGGACAATCTCCTTTTACTTCGGGACAGGATCAGTCAGTTAAAGCAGCAGATGGCAGGTGACTGCCAGCCAGCAGGTAAAAGCGTCACCCTGGGCTCTGTGTGTGTATGCAGGCACGTCGAGCCACTTCGTGCATATTTACAGTCCCCCGTGTTGTCCCGCACTTCAGGCCCGGAGGCTTATTTTGGTCAGCGAGTAACAGGTTGTAGTGCAGTTGCTAGGTGATGCTTATTTTCCAAAACAAGCACAGTTAATTTGAGCAGGTGGCCTACTTTTAGAAAATAGCCACAAAAAAACAACATTTTTGTGGTGTTTTTTTTTTTTTTTCTTCTTTTTGTTAGTCTGTGAAATAACTCAATGTTTGGGCGTTGCACTTTGTAGAAATATGGTATTTTAATCTTTAGACCTTTTTTTATTTTGATGAACAATTTTCTGATTTATTTTAATGGCTGAAGGTTTCTCATATCCACCAGTCCATAATGTGTAGATAATGGCATTGTGGAGGTCAAAGCCTTAGTCCTGTTTGAAACTGCATGATGACATAATGACAATTACTTAAACTTGCTAGCAGTCAACCAATCGCCATGTAGCAACATTAGCTATAGATTCCACATCCCAACCTCAGTGTTCTTGTGGATAGACGAGTTATTTTATCACGTTTTTACAATTCAAAAGTATGACTTTTGAGACTTTTCACCTAGGATGATTCTGCTCAACCTTGCTAGATAATGAATTAACTTCTTGAGTCTCACTATGTTCTGTCAGTGTTAAGGCAACAGCTTTGTTGGAGGTTTTTAATGAGATGCAAGCTTGATACATTTTTACATCAGTTTCAATATGGTTTTACTCTCCTAATATTTGTTCACGTGCAATTTATTTTGCATCTATAAAAGATTAAACAGCACATCAGATTAATTTTACTTTTCTGATGTGAAATTGATTGAGTTTCCCTCATTAACCCCATTAGAATCCTACCTACCCTGGTTATGGTAAGTTTTTTTTTTCAAAATCAGCTTTTTGCATTTTCTAAAGTTATTTATAAAATAAAGGTAGTGGTATCTTTTTCCCCTTTCCAACTCATTTTGCTTGTTTTTAATTTACACTCATTTAGTAAATCAGTGCTATTAAAAAATAAATAACATTGACTAACATTGGTTTTCTATTGTTTCCCCATGTGTGATTTCCTCCAGTTTATGTGATCTGTAAACTGGGGAATGATTCTCAGACTGCAGTTCAAGTTCTGGAGAAGATGATGAGCGGATCTGAACTGAGCAACTTTACAGTGAAGGACGTCATTGGAGGACTGATGGCGTGGGCCACAATAATAGATCCTACATTCCCACAGTATTAATGCCTTTTGAATATGTCCGTGTTAATAAACTGCAAATTCTGTCTTCTTCCAATGTTAAAAAAAAAAAAAAACAAAAACTGTTTTTCTGATTTTGTCCTGCACATGGTCTGTATAATTTGTCCTAGGTATATTAAGTGAAGTTTTTTGTGATGAAGCTCAAAGGATAAATAGTAGAAACAGATCAGAACAAATGTTAAACGTGAATCTGGATGTTTAGTAACAGCAGAATAAAAGCTTTATGAAAGAAGACACTGTCTATCAAGTTTGGTGTTTGATATGCTGTTTAGTTAATATTAACATGTATTTATCTGGATTAAAAGCCATTTTAGAAAAAGGGTATTAGAGCTCAGATCTGTAACTTCAAAAAAAGAAAATGAATTTTAAGTCATTTTTACACTAAAAGCAACAGAAACCTATTGATGAGAATATATATATTTGGTAGATACTCTAGAAGTTATGAGTTACTCCTACATTTTTCATTCAGTAATGTTTAGCTTACCTATAAGAGAATGTTGATTTTTGTAAGTACAACTTAGAATGTACTGTACGTTCTCAACAACACTTTAGTTCATCATGTCGACACAAAGCCTCACTAAGAAACTTTATGCAAGCATAAGGAAACACTATATTATTAGGATTTTACCTGGTATGTTGTGAAGAACTGGTTCTTATTTAAAACCAGCCAATTCTGATCTAAAATATATGTTTTGGTGGGAAATATACCAAAGTAAATTGCTATTAATGCTACTGAACAATGTTACTCTGCTATGAATGCCTGAGCTGACAGACATTATTAATAAAATGCAAACACAGCTACACTACAATTTAAAAACTTCAGTCACTTTAAAAAAAACAAAAAAAACTGCTTTTATGGGTACTTGTACTTCTTTTAAAGTACATTTCTAAATCAGTCATTTAAGTACTTTTTAAAAGAATTAATGATATTCTGACACCCAACCGTTACTGAGTAGATTATAATTTTTTTGTGATTTTTTTTTAATTGTTATTTCTGTTTCATGGCACATAGAACATAATCCATATGTTGTAAGTCACTTTCTCTGGTTCAGGTTGTGGTTCTACCTATTATGTTGTTATCCACATGACACATTTGGTATGGCACTGTTTTGGAGTTATATATATATATTATTTAATTCATTCACATTATTTTCTAAAACAAAAAGAAGAATTGTAGTTTTTGACAAACCTGTCATTTTATACATTTGCCTTTGTGGAAAACAAATTAAATGTGGTCTCTTCCTTTTTATATATGAGATGTTACTGTATGCAAGGGAACCGTGGCAAGATTTATTACCAAAATAAACGTAGGAGGTGAAAATAGGAGTGTCCCGATCCGATATCAGCCAGAAAACTATTTATTTTATTTTTATTTATTCAGTTCATTTCCGACATGGTTGCAATCACAGAAAATTCATTTTGACATTCAGAGCAAAATCACATTGTTTTGTCCTTTTGCATGCCGGAAAGGGCGACGGAAAAAAAGCTTCACACAATTACTCTGTTAAAACATGCAAATGCAGAGAAGAGCCAGGGTGTGAAAAGAAACTCAAACATTGTGGTTGGAAGCCAGCCTTACTAACCACACCTCAACTTCTATTGCAGAATCAGTTTTCAATGTATTCTTTGAGAAGTAAAGTGTAAATATATTTACTTTTCAAACTATTTAATTTGAGTATTCTGGGGTGGAAACATACTCCGAACCCTAATAGGAAGAAGTTTAGCACAAATTTGTGGGTCTTAAACCTGACTTGAAAAAAAAAAAAAAAAAGTGATTAAACTTTCTCTTTTAGTAAATCTACCCCAACAAAAAGTTGCAGGAGATCTTCAAAGAGTGTTTTAAACTGAAGGCGGTCCTCCTGGGGAATAAAGTTTTCTGTTCTCAGCTCTGCCAAGTTGGAATAGCGGAAAAGCAACGCGCATGCGCACTGAATTGAGGCGCCATTGCTTCAGAGGGATTGTAGTCCATCTGGTCCTTCCTCACCGCTACAGCTGGTTACAAAAAGCGAATGAAAAGACTACAAGTCCCAGTCGCGCCCGCTGCCGCCGTTACTGCTGCTTTCTTTGGTCGTTCCTCGGGCAGGGGGAGCAGTCACAGCTGGAAGGATAATAAGATACGCATGAATTTACGATGAGGAATACACGATAAGATAAAATAAAGTGACGGCTCGGAGGATGTGAGCAGGGTTTATAAGCAGCGGGAAGACTGACGTTTATCATGCGCGAACCGCGGCGCTGCGATTCGACTCCCAAACAGACTCACAGGACTATCAACTCTAGACTCTGCTTTCCCCCCTCAGTTGATGGGAGTTTAGAAAAAGTTTCTCCAGTCTTCTCACAATGGAAAGAAAAGCGCCATTGACGGAGAGCGAAGGTAAAGTATCGCTTTAGGAAGTTTCAACTCGACATTTTGCCGTCGTTTTTTCCCCTCCTTCTTGCCTGATGCGCTTTTTTACGCAGTGAGACAAAAATAAAGTCTCCAACGAAGTAGTGAAGCCAGCAAAGCGAGCACATTCAGGGCTTGTATAACTTGTTTTGCTGGCATTCTTGACTCGGGCTGTGTTCTGCCAGCAAAGCCGATTGAAAGTGGGAGGGGTGCAGATGTTCAGAAAGCTTGTATCCCAGATGTTGTAGCGTTTAAACCCGAGCAAAGGCACACATAATGGATGCGTTTTACACACTTTACGCGTTGTTTTAAATACACGTTTGGACCTGGAGGGGCCTGGTGTGCTCTGAAAAGGTAGATGGAGATGTGCTACTGCTGAGACAGAAATAATAATTAAAAAAAAAAAAAAAAAAAAAAAAACTTCATTTACCAGCGAAGTGTTATTAAAGCAAGTAAATGTGTTCGAAGCCTAAATATTTACACGTGTTGATGCCGAGTGGTTGATTTTGCGCGTCATGATTGCCCACAATTGAAAGTTTCTATTGCAATGAAAAGACTTTGTTTACTACAACAACAAACAATATCAAAGTGAGGAAAGATAAAGATACAAGTCTTTATTTATTTACCAGTGCGTTAACATTTAAAGGACACAGGGATTATAATGAGTTGTATTCTGTTCTCACCTTACTGTAACTGAGCTGCTTTTATGGGTACATGTACTTTTTTTTTTTTTAATAAAGTTAATTTCTTAAACCAGTCATTTAAGTACTTTTTAAAATAAATAATTAATTACATTTCGACACCCAACCGTTGTGATTATTTTTTTTTTAAATTATTGTTATTATTATTATTATATTCTGTTTCATGGAACATAGAACCTAATTCATATGTTGTTGCCATTTCTGATCAAAGTCACTTTCTCTGGTTCAGGTTGTGGTTCTACCTTTTATGTTGTTATCCACATGACACATTTGGTATGGCACTGTTTTAGAGTTCAACATGTATCTATACACAGAGCCTGATATACTGTATATATTATTGAATTCATCACGTTATTTTATTAAAAACCAAAAAAAAAAAAATTTTGTACATTTTGACAAACCTTTCATTTTATACATTTGCCTTTGTGGAAAACACATGATATACAAGATGTTTACTGTATGCAAGGAAACCGTGGCAAGATTTATTACCAAAAATTAAACGTAGGAGGTGAAAGGTGAAGGGGTGTCCTGATCCGATATCGGTTAACGGACCGATATCAGCCAGAGAACGAATATCTGATTTTTATCAGACTCCATCTAAGAGCTCCGATAAGTTTTTGTCCCCGCCCTCAGTTGTTCCCACCTTATACTGACAGTAAAAAAATAACTGAAGTGAACTTGAATTGTGACTATTGTTATCTGTTTGAGTAACATCACCTGATCAAGCTTTTCTAACATTCCACACTACAAAATAAGTAATAAAAGTATGTATGATTTGTGCTGTTATCGTATCATAGCGATGCTGGTCAACACTCAAGGCCGCAATAAAATCGGTATCATATCACAAAAGGAAAAGGTTGTATCGGGACACTCCACGGGTGGAAAGTAACTTGTAACCTTTTATTATATAATTGAGCTACTTTTACTTGTACTTGAGCACAATTTCATTCAAGTAACAGTACTTGTGTTTCAGTAGGATATATCAGAACTCTTTGCACCTCCGATTACTTTAGATACATTTACTAGTAAATTTAGTGAAAAACATTCATGTTGGAAATATATCATGTACGGTTGTGTGTGTGATTCAGATTGAGATTATTTGCATTTACCAGTATTCCCACAGCCAGGCCATAGTGGAATCAAACAAACATCCTCCTGGTCCAGTTTGTGGCTTTAAGTGATCCCAGTATGTCTTATATAGAATAGAAGAGAAGCTGAAGAAAACCTAAGGGACAGACTTCTCACCTGAATCTAATGATCGTAATCATGACATGTCTGTTGACGATGTTCTATTAGGATCAGGTGTGGTGATCGAGCACAGGTGGATTTTATGGTCTGCGACTACACTGGGTTTGCTATTAATCTACCTCTGCAATAACTCTACCACCAAAGTGATGATTGTAGTAGAAGTAAACCTGCACACTATATTAAAAATAAAAAATAAACTCTCCTCGTGATATTAGATGTGCTTTGGTGGCTGGAATATCTACTTTGCCTTGCTCTGATGGAAAAACTTCTTTAGCAATGATTGTTTCCTTGCTTTGATTGAATTGAAAGTGTAATACATTTTTAAAGATAATCCGAATTATGTTTAATGAAGTCACAGTGAACATCCCAGTACAGGACCAGTGTCACTGATATTATTCACTGCACCTTATCATGGCCCCTCATTGAAACTAAAAGCCATTATAATTTACTAATACTTATGAACAAGATTATTTTTAGGGATGTCCCGATGCAACTTTTTCATTTCCGATATGATACCGATATTGCAGCCTTGCGTATCTGCCGATACCGATATTGATCCGATATCAGCATGAATCATAAATACTTTTATTACTCATAACAAAACTGAATTGACAATTCCCAAAATGGCAGAAAAATATAAAAAAATGACAAAAAAAAAACCAACAAAACCACACAAAAAGACTCCACAGACAACTAGGGGTGTCCCGACCCAATGTCGATATCGGATATTGGTCCGATATCAGCCTGAAAACAAATATCAGATTCAAATTTCCGATTTTTTTTTCTTTTCTTTAATAAAACAAAAATAATTACTTATTTTGTAGTGTGGAATGTTAGATCAAGTGAGCAGAGAACAATAGTCAGCAACAGTAGGTATGAGAAAAACGGACCCATTTATTATTAACCAATTGGTTACATACATTCTAACCTTCAACATAATATCTACAGTATTCTACAACTGAATAAATACATAAAAAAATGATTGCGAAGAAAAATAAAAATAAAAAAAAATGGAAATTTAAATTCGATATTCGTTTCAGGCTGATATTGGACGATATTGGATTGGGACACCCATAATTATTTTAACGGGTCAACCGAGATTATTTCAAGAAAAGATCAAACTCATCCCATCATACCACTTGTACAATACCCAACTTGCATTTAAATCCAAACTAAGTCATCATTCGTCCAATACCAACCATTTACAAATGTCTGTCTTATGGAACAAATTGCATTAGGACCCGAAAGATATGTCAACTTTACACATATTTAAAAAATCTTCCAAGTTATTATTGTTTTTTTTTTTTTTTCCAATCTTAATGTTTACATCATCTATTTTTTATTTATTTATTGGTGTAATGGAAATGTGTTTTGATGTATCTTTTCATGCAATATTTCTGTATATTTTTAATTGTCTTAAATTTTTTTCTGTTCTTATATGTACTAGAATCTTGATTTTTTTTTTTTTTATGGACCCCAGGGAGATAAGCAAACATCACCATGGTGGAAGCTAATGGAGATCCAATGAACATAAAAACAGTCTTCATTGTCATTACCTGATGCATATTTATACAGATAGAACTAAAATGCAGCTCTCCCACTTTGGTCCCACCACATTCAAACACATAGTTATTCATAATTAGTGACTATAAAGTTCCAAATAATATTAATATGGTGGAATATATGACATTAAGACAATATTTCCTGCAATAGATTTTTCAGAAATGCTAGTTTAGGTAATAGCTGTAAAAATAAGACAATTGAGCCATATATATTTATTATATTCATTTTAATTTTTTCTAAGCAAACTAAATTATTATTATTTTTTTTTTTAGGATTAAATCAAATCCTTCTGACCTCCAGCTAAAATTTAGTCTAAATTGATTTTTTTTAGTAAACTAAAAACTAAAGTGATGCAGAATAAGCTGATAAAACTCGATTGGTTCTAAAACAGATTCATTCATGCAGCTGAGATGCATTTGTGTTTGTGTTTGCAGCTACAGACTTCCTGTGGTTGGAGTGGATTACTGACTTCACAAAGGAGAAGCAACTAAACTCCAGGATATGAAGTTTGCAGAGAAGACTTTGCTGCGCAGGCTTGTGGATCGCTGAGAGAAACTTTCCACCTTTAAACTAATGAGTGACCTGTGTGTGACGGATGTTATACTGATAGAACACTTGAGTGCTAAATGAGCATAACCCATGAGGGCCAAAAACTCAATGCGCCTCAAATATCCAGCCGCAAGCGATCACTGAATCCTACAATCGTTCAGCGTTTCACGTCACAGTTGGAAGAAACCCAATGTCTGCCTCCTCTCCCCCTTCCTTACCTCGAGCCTTCCTGCACTCTCTTTATCCGCACCACCCGACCTCCCCATCGCTGAGCCCCCCAGGACCGCTCTACACCCGGCTCTCCAACGGCAGCCACAGCGCCCCGAGCCCCACCAACTCCCGCAGCTCCTTCCATGGAGTCTCCTTCCTGCTGCAGATCGGACTGACTCGAGAGACGGTAAACTTGGAGGCCAGTGATCTTTCTCTGTCCGCGGTGAAGGACCTGGTGTGTTCCATCGTTGATCAGAAGGTAAACGCCCTACTGGTTTTGTTGGCCAATTCAAATTCCCATAAAACCCTTTTTCACTAACACACGACCAACCCACAGCAACTTCTTACCTCAGGTTTTTTTATTACGGCCGTGGCTATGGATATGTGAACTTATCCATAGACTGCCACTCTATGCATACGCAGTGGCCCTCATTGGCCAGTTTAGGTCACGTGATGCAATACGGGACTTTAAGTTCCGTCAGTTGTATTTTAGCTCATATTTATTTTAAGCTACCCCGCTAACCCTTTTATTTTAGCCCTATCCCTATGCATAACCCTAACCCTGACCCAGGAAATACACTAAAATGTTTATTCTTGTTGGATATGTATTTTTAAAGGTGGAATTTGCAGTGTTAAATATGTTAAAATGAAAAAATGTAGCGGAAGGAAGAATCCTTGAGTGCGGCGCTTTAGACCACTCAGCCATTCTGACACAATGAAAACACAGGCACATTACGCTTATGTAGAAAAGGTCTGGAAACATTGCCATAGTCCTGGGGGCTATGTCTATGTTTAACGGCTATGTCTATGTCTAACGTTTAGCTCTAGACACTTTCTTCTTTTGCTGTCGTTTATCAGCAGGATCACGTCAAAAGTACCAAAGATAGACTTTACATCATGGACGATTCCATTAAATTCTGGAGGGCATCTAGAGCAATATGCTGATTCTAGATTTGTTTGACAAAATCTTTATCTCTCATCATTGGCTAAATTAAAAAAAAATCCTATCTCGGTTCGTAATCAACCAATCTTTATGAAATTTGAATATAAGTCGGATTGGTTCCTCAATTACCCGACTGGTTTGTGCTTTTCATTCCAAATTTATTTTAAAAAGGGGGCGGTGCCCATACATTTAGACCTACTATTGTAATTATTTGCTCAGCGCCAATTAAATGCCTTCATAAAAAGTCATACAGAAAAAGTCTCAAATATTAGAAAAAAATAAATAAAATGAGTTTCCATATTTCTGGATGATCTCAAAGCTGTTAAAGAATAACTTATTTTCAAAGCATTGGCGCCAGCTCCCATTTGCTTTTCATTGGGTTGAAAGGTAATTGAAAAGTCATGCTTTGTTTGCCTTTTCTGATGTGCAACTTAAGGACGAGGTTGAAACGTTGACTTGAATGCTTTTAATTAAAAGCAGCACGATAAACTCTGAAACTTGTAGCTATGGCAGCAGTAATGGTGCCTTTATTTGAGGTGGTTTCTTCTCTTTTTTTGATCATTGAACAGCAAACAAGATCAAAAACAAATTTTCACATAAAGTTGACAGACTTAGTGGTGCTGTTCACAAGTATAAGGAACGCTTTTCCAACTAAAATGGACAATTAGGTCAATCCCTGTGTGTGTACGCGTGCTTGTGTGTGCGTGCTACATGTCAAACTGTTATGTAATTACGTAGCTCTGTGGAAACTTTTGTTGATTTCTCCAGTCAATTTTATATATTGATCTGTACTAAATAGTTTCTACACTGCACCATTTTATCCAGAACTAATGGTTGTTCAGGTGAACATACAGTATGTATATTTATGAAGGTAGATCTTTAATCATCTGGATCCATAATAAGCATGTTGGTATTTAGAATAGTGCCCTATATTACTCCTATATTATTATAGGGCTGGGCGATACGGACAAAAACTCACATCTCAATATTTTTTCTCCAACTGACGATATAAATCTCAATATTTTTAATTCAAACAAGGGCAATAACTCCGGAAAAAATTATTGCGTGCTTCTCATTTTCGAACTCCCTCAAGGTATTGATACCCTGAAGCCACACACCAAATTAGGTTATCCTATCTTAAACAGTTTCTGAGAAAAGCTGCCCCCTTTGAAGATACCTCAAACAGAGTTAAAAAAATGGAACAAGGGCAATAACGCCAGAAAAAATTATTGCGCGCTTCTCATTTTCAAACTCCATCAAAGTATTTATACTCTGAAGCCACACACCGAATTTGGTTATTTTATGGTAAACAGTTTGTGAGAAAAGCTGTCCCCTTTGAAGATACTTCGAACAGAGTAAAAAAAAAACGGAACAAGGGCAATAACTTCGGAAAAAATAATTGCGCGCTTCTCATTTTCGAATTCCATCAAGGTATTGATACCCTGAAGCCACACATCAAACTAGGTTATGTATCTTAAACAGCTTCTGAGAAAAGCTGTCCCACTTTGAAGATACCTCGAACAGAGTAAAAAAAACAGAATGAGGGCGATAACTCCGTAAAAAAACAATTGCACGCTTCTCATTTTCAAACTCCATCAAAACATTTATACCCTGAAGCCACACACTGAATTAGGTTATCCTATCTTAAATAGTTTCCAAGAAAAGCTGTCCCCTTTAACTCAGACAAAGGGACGGACGCACTGACCTCAAACCTATATAAATATATATAATAAAGTCTGACCACGAAGACAATTCTTGGTTAAATTTGCTGATTCATGAACAAACAGCTGCACAATATGTGTCACTTTTGGCTTTTTCTCCTACAAGGGACAGCATGTGTGAGTAATTTCTGTAGTGTGGCTTTTTTAGGTCAAGGTTTGCGTTTAGGACGTACTCAGCAATCCATTTAACAGGGTTTTTCATGTGGTTCTGGGAAGTAGTGAAAGCAGCGACTCCATCCATCCATCCATTTTCACACCCGCTTTGTTCTATTTCTGCCGGTGCCAAGCAGCGACTCCTAAAACAAGTATTTTAAAATTCAGGTATAAAAAATTATCTATATATCAATCGATATTGTCATTTTCCATATCACTATAATAGGAAACTCGATATATTGCCCAGCCCTAATTCATTACTCTAAGTCATTGAATATTTAGTCAGCCAAATGGTAGAGAAAAATTTCTATTTTGCAAATTCATTTTTCCAGATAAAATCACCAGACATTTTTACAGTTACTTTTGGTCCACTGACAATTTATGGATGTCACAAACTACTAGAGCAGGATCTCTGTTCAAAATGAGATTTTAAATTTATACTGTTTGGAAGTGACTTTTAGAGTTTTATTGTTCAATTCTAGTAAGAAGAACATTGAGGATGAAAAATAGAACAACTCATTAGTACTGTTCTAAAATATGTGATTGTATATATTTTCAAATTTTCTTTGAGTTTCGAAGAAGACAATTTTTACTTTTTTCAATAAAGATCAAATATTTACTCATTTTGTTAAAATTTTGTAGCAAGAGCAGGAGAGCTGAATATTTTCAAAGGGCGGTACAATAGAAACATTTTGAGAACCACTGAGGTAATCCATTTGTTTTTGGCTGTAACCAATGCTAAGTCAAACAGCTTTATAAACTTTACTCTTCAGCGATCCAAAGTCACTCACCTCAGGTTTAGGTTCTATGTTCAAACGCACAAATCTTTCTGTTCCTCTGCATGATATCTGTATTTTTGTCAGCTTTCTAACTGAATATTGAGTTATTCATCCTTCTCTCCTCACCCTGTCATCAAGCTCACCTACGTGTACTGCACTTTGTTTTGGATTGGGATTATTTCTGCACAAATCCTGTGAATTAGTGAAATTGATTTGCTTGTATTAACACGTGGCCATTTTAAAGCTCCGATTAATAACAATGATTACTTCATGCAAGCCTATAATTATCACGGAACAAAAACTAAAACCTTCATCAGCTGCAAAAGCTTATACATGTATAAACGCTATAAAAGTGTATTGAGGAGTAATCTTGTGTTGCAAAATGGTAGTGAGCGAGACAGACTATTGAGTCTGTCCTTTTCTTCAGTGTTGTCCAAGTTGACATTCCAGAGGAGGAGAGTAATGATGTTGTTCTTTACGAGGTCTGCTGATTCTCACTAGCTAGTTATGAACAGTTCTGGTCCACATAGCAAAGAATCTCATCACAGCGCATATTCACATGGAGTCTGTAACATATTGGTGCAGAATCTGTAACAGGAAAAGAATGGAAAATGGGATGCATTAAGGATTCCCCCATAATTTAGATCAGTGTGTTTGAGGGGAGAGGGAGCAAGATGAGATCAGGAATACCGCTCAGTTTTGTCTTTGTCGATATGTTATAAAGATGTTAGCCCCAGGGCAGCTGTAGCTTAGCTACGTTCACTTGTGCGATTGTGGCGTGAATGAAAATAGTGTTTTTCTCTGAGTTTTGATTTTATGTTCATTTCTCTTTTCATGTTTAAAGCTTTGATGAACCCTAGAATTAGCTAATCCTGTAGTATTAGCAGAAACTTCAGAAATGAAAGTAAAAGATGTAAAAAAAAAAAGAAAAAAAAAAAAAAGAAAGTTGCTTTTATGTTAAGCTCCTAGTTATAGAGGTTATATAAAGTTTTAAAACTGTCAAAAAAATCTGTTCCACTCTTATTTCTTAGATTTAGTTTCCAAGTTTTGGTAAAGGCTGATGTAGTTTGGCATCTGTTAGCTAATGCTAAGCTAACAGCTTCTTTCATTAGTTTTCACTTTTCTTTGTAATTGTGGTAGGCTTCTTCATTTACTAATGATTTATTAGTTCCTTAAAGTTCTTCCTTATTCCACTATATTTTGTCCCCTTGTGTCCTATAGCGTTTTGAGCATTTCCATTTCCATGTAGTCCATGTTTTCATCACACACCGTACATCATCACTACTATCTGTTCATCCTCACTTTTACGTCTGTTTTCTATCAAACACAGCCAAATACAGTCTGCCTCAGCTATTTTATGAAATGCAGCCATATGGCTTTGATATGGATGGAAAATATGACTGCAGCGTAGGCCCAGTGAGCTTTCAGTCCATCCATGCCTCAGTCCTAGTTTTAATATTCCCAGTTCAGGATGTGACCCCTCTCAGCTCAGCCTGTTCACATTTGTCCCAGTAGACTTTGTCCCTAGTCAGCAGAACCTCAGGTGTCCGTCAGCACATGAACAGACAGAAAAAGAAACGTTGACATTCATGCGTTTATTATCTGCAAACACCGAGTAGATCTATGTTTCCCATGTAGTGATGTTTCCTCAACTAAAAGATTTTTTTTATCTGAGTGGTTCACTGTTTGGTTTTCAGCTGTGGATTGAGATCCATTCACATGTAAAATGTAATATGTGCATTCACTCTTACTTTACTGCAGCTGTGCAGTTTGTGCATCATATTGCAGATTATTACAGTCTTGGTCACCTTGACAGTAAAGTTGACAGTTTGGATGGTTTCTTAAGTCAATGACACATGTATTTGTATAGCCTAAAACAAACCTCAACTCAGGTGGCCAAAGAATGGGACCAGAGAAACAACATAAAGTGAAAACACAACGTATATGTGTGACAAAGGTTATACAGCATGAGCATATTAGAGAAACCCATCTTTCTACCATCACAAAGTAACTGTAACAGTGACGCTTAAAGATGTTCCCAAAACATGTTACTCTAATGCAGGGGCGTCAAACTCAATTTAGTTTAGGGGCTAAATTCAGACCAGTATGATCGTAAATGGGTCGCAGATTTTAGGGGGGGGAAGCAATTTCAACATTAATGTGCTCTAGTTTGCAATTTCATATATAAACGATGTGCAAATTCACTTAAATTTCCTTCATTTTGTGACCATGTTTTATTTAATTTGGGAAGGTTTTGTGGGATAATTTGAGGAATATAGCAGGATTTTGAAAAAAAAAAAAAAAAAGCATTCTTTTTCCAATTTGAGATAAAAGAAATAACTGTCGTCATGTGATGTGATATAAGCACTGGAAAACTGTGCAAATACTGCAAAATGATACATGTTTTCTCTGTCATTTTTTACTTTTTTCCTGTGAGCCACATTGGATGCTTTAAAGAGCCGGATTTGGCCCCCGGGCCTTAAGTTTGACACAAACAAAAATGAGAAAAAACCAAAACTATCTTCACTTCTGCTAATGGTTTCACCACACTGTCTACTGCTGATGTGGCAGGTTAGTTTCCTGAATGATAGAAGCATCATTCACCCTGTCTCCACATCCCCCTCTAGTGGAGTGGTAACAAATCAGCAGCTGTATTCAGACTCAATGGGGATTTTAAGCAACCACAGATTTTGCGATGATACGACATCCGTAAATGAAAGTCTCCTGAAGCAAGATCAGAAGCCGTCAAATGCAAGTTTCTACGGCTGTCCGATTGGAATGGTTGAGTGCTAGTACTAGTAGGGCTGGGCGATTTTGCCTTAAAAAAAAATCCGATTTTTTTAAAGAAAAATTTGAGTTTCGTTTCGATTCGATTATTATTTTTTTCATTGCACTTAAAAATGACTGCAGACATCAGATATATTATCAAAAGTGCAACTTTATTGCTGTGATTGTCCTCAAGAGTTAAAATGCATAAGTTTAAGCAAAGTGTAACAGCAACTTCACAGTAGCTTAAATTTTCTGGTTTAAGAAATCAGATAATTACTTTTATAACATATAACATTACAATTAAAAATAATAAACTCTTCCCTGAGCATCTCAGCATAGTGTGAATAAAAAATTAAACATTGTTTATCCGGGGGCGGGTCGTGGAGGCAGCAGTCTCAGCAGAGATGTCCAGACCTCCCGATCCACGCACACCTCCTCCAGCCATTCTGGGGGAACCCTGAGGCGACACCAGGCCAGCTCAGAGACATAGTCCCTCCAGCGTGTCCTGGGCCTTCCACAAGACCTCTTCCCAATAGGACATGCCTGAAACACCTCCCGAAGGAGGCGACCAGGAGGCATCCGAAACAGATGCCCAAGCCACCTCAGCTGGCTCCTTTCAACTGGGGATGTTGTCGGGCGGCGGAAGGAGTACTTCCTCAATCCCACTGTCACGTCTTCCAATGAGGAAGCAGAGGCTAGGGACTCAGAGGCGGACTCGCCCATCACCCGGGCTGAAGTCACCGAGGTGGTTGAAAAGGTCCTCGGGGGCAAGGCTCCGGGGGTGGATGGGATTCGTCTTGAGTACCTTAAGTCTCTGGATGTTGTAGGACTGTCTTGGTTGACACGTCTCTGCAACATCGCGTGGCAGTCGGGGACAGTGCTTCTGGATTGGCAGACCTGGGTGGTGGTCCCTCTCTTTAAGAATGGGGATTGTAGGATTTTTTTGCCCAGCCCTAAGTGCTAGCAAAATTCTGTTTCAGGGTATACCCATTTGATTGGCTGTCCTTGATTTGACATAGTTACTGACACATTAAACATTCCCAAATCACTCCCATATATGCTTAATAAGAATTAATTCATATCGAGTCAGTAATAACATTTTTAGAATTCTTGAAACACACGCAGAGCGGTAAAGTAGTACTACGACTTAGCTGTCTTGTGAGATTTCTGAGAATGATTTTGCAAAGGATTTCAAATTGGCATCTGTTTATCTCCCACTTGTTATTAGTTTAATCCCAAACAATTTTTTTCACTTCCGATACGATACAGATATTGCAACCTTGAGTATTGGTCGATACCGATATCAGCATAAATCTTACATGTTCGAATAGGTTTGATCAAGTGATATTACTCAGTGAACAATAGTCAGAAAAGGGATCAGAAAAACTGACCCATATATTATTTACCAATGGGTTACATACCTTTTAACCTTAAACATAAGAATATTCTAGATTAGAAAACAAATAATTAAAAAAACATAAATTAGAAGACCCTGAAAAATAACAACTAAATCTCAAAAACAATTAAAACAAATTATACTTTTAAAGTGCTAAATAGCATTTAAGTTCACTTCAGTTATTTTTTTACTGTTAGTATTTAGTTCTTTTAGCTACTGGATACTAGCGCTAGAGCAGACTCTGGAATGGGCTGCTTGTATATGAGTGCTTATATCTGAGACTTTAGATGCAGGTTGATATAACCCGATCCAATGGTTTTTTTTTTGTGTTGATAGACCAATTTCAATATTGGACAGGGACACCCTTACATGCTACACATTTAGTCACACATTTAAAGGTGGAAAATATGGGGAAAATGCATCTACAAATATGTAGGTGAGGATTCTGTGATTTCCATCTGTTTTTCTTGGACACAGAAAACTTGAGGACTTACTGTCCTGAAGATGGCAGGAGGTTCTACAAGAAGGCTACTTTGTACTATTATTTGATGTGTTTTGTATTTTTTTTTTTTTTTTAAATGCCTCTTTAGAAAATACATTCTACACAAAATAGCCATCAGGCTGTTAAACCTGGACAGGAGTCTTATGGACCGATAGATTTGTATTATTCATTTTTTTCAGCCTGTGGATGCTGAACTATATGGTGGAATGAGCATCTCTGTCAATGTGTTGACTATTTATTGTTGTCTTTTCTGTTGTTTTTGAATGCATGTATGTATGGCCTGGTGGACTGCAAATTTGAATTGCCCTTTGGGATAAATAAAGTTGTCTAAATCTAAAGCTAAATATAGTGTTGTGTAGCACATTTGGTTTCCAGTAACACCATTGATAAATTATATATCTGTAAAAAAATACATATTTCCTTTGCAAACCTTGATACAAAGTAAGCAGCTGCTGCACTTGCTCCTGTTTCTTCTTTTTACTGTTGCATGTGTACTCTAAAATCTGTAGTCACATTCTTCTTCTATCTCTAACAGCTTGTGACTGTAGCTTCAGGACAAAATGTTGGTTTCTCGAAGTAGAAACTTTGCTGTTATATCACACTGGTTTTCCTTTCATGTCTATTAGTGGCTCAAAAAACTAACGACTCAAATCTTTGAGTTGACCAGTCATAAATTAGCCGAGTCTTTACCCTGTAGGTTGTTATCTGTTTGGAAGTCTTGATGGTCTGCGCTGATGGACAGCATGTTCAAATGTTTGCTGTTGATTCTGTAGTCTGTGTTTTACGTGTTATGACTTTAAGGTGTACATTTCATTTGTTTGCTTGACCCTTCAGTTTTGAATCAGAATTGTTTTTCAGGGAGTCACAGCCTGTTACAATAGCTGTGTGTTGTATATACAGTATCGTATACAGCTCATTCCACTTCCTGCTAAACACTTTGCCACATGAGTTGGCCAGGTTCCACTGGATAGATTGGTTCTCCTTCTGCTCTTTATGATGGGTTTGGATCACAAACTTCATCTTAATCAACTTGATCCGGAATTTTTCAGGTTCAGTGACTTGGAAAAGATGCTGTGGCCACTGCTTGTGTCATTGTTTAGCATAAAAGAGCTACAGTAAGTTGCTTGATGACTGTGAGAAATGATGAGGGGCCCCACCCGTCAGTCGGGCACTGCGAAGCCCAGATCTGACCTTTGATAGCCTTGTAATGGAACTGCAAGTTACTTGTTTCAGTTGGAGATTTTGGACTTCTCTGTTTCTTAATGAATGGCAGGGGATAAACATCCATAGCTTCCACTTGTTGAACTTTTCCTGTTTGCTGTTGGTCAAGTACACTCATGAGGCCAGTAGGAGAGCAACGGTCGAACAAAAGTTCATGCTCCCTAAGACTGGCTCTGAATTAGCCAACTGGTAAAGCAGCTACAGAGCATTCTTTATTTTGCCCTGGCATGTTTAAAAGATGATGTGATGCTATTGGTCAGGAATCAGAATAGACTGCTGGGAAACTAGAATGTTTTAAGCCAAACATTTGATTTGATTGAGTTGTGCATTCTGGCTTTAAGGAACTTTACGCGGTACCGTACAATAAATATTCCTCCGTGATGACAGATATGTTTCCAACGCTATATTGACTCTCGTATTGGCTGTGAAATTCAGTTTTTACTCAACTAATTTTTCAAGATACACAGATAATACTAATCCTACGCTGTCATACAAGAACCTGTATGTTACTTCTAATAATGATGATAATGGTTAAAATGAGCCTCAGTCATAGGCAAACTGTCATTGCAGCATCAAGTCTACATTTGCTCCGCTACATTTTCTAGCAGCAATTATGCTGAAAGTCTTTCTTTTTTTGGAAGGCATTGCTACCGATAGATACTTTTTTTACCTGCTTGTAATTTATTCAGTTATTACAGATTAAATCAAATTCAAAACACTTGAAATTAAATATTCCAAGAACTTTTAGGGAGCATGTGATCAGCTGTCATATTTGGTCAGGTGTAGTTTTCGGAGTCGCTATTAACCAATGGTTCTTAGTAAGGCGCTGGGATGCAAAAAATGCACTAAATAACAAGCTGTGACCTCAAACCAATAAAAAATTTTAAATTCTCAAATGTTTAATATTCATAGTTTACACTAAAACCAACATGTCTCGCAGTAAAAAAATGCTAGAGAGGGGAATATTCACTTTTACTCCGAAATAACTCAGTAAAAAATGTAATAAAAATTGTGTCTTTTTAACAAATGGTGAACATTTTCATAAGCATTGAGAAAAAATTGAAAATTTAAGAAGTTTAGGAGAAGTTTGACTTTTGTTTGGATTATCTTATCAAAAGGTAAAGGAAAGAGATAAATGTATCAATTTTTAAGAGGGCAAAGTCAATAACGATCTGTTCCATAATTTAGTTCTTTAGTTACTTTCAAAATATAACTATACCCTTCTCATGTTTTTTCATTTGTTTTGATATATAAACACCACTCTATAAACCCACTTTTGGGTCCCAACCCCCATGTTGAGAACCCCTGTCATAAACCATAGTCTTGATTCTAGAGTTTGACGTCAGATGCTGGCCATGTAATGTGTGATGTCGGAGAATTGTCTTCAAGCATTGCACATTGTGACTTGAGAATCAATGTAGTTACATACTCATTTTTAGCTCATGTTTCTTCTAAAAGAGGAGAATGTTAATGTTTCAAACAAAGACGGGATTCCAAAAGACATTACTTCAACTATTGAAACACCAACAATAAGCCTATGTCTATATTCAACATCTCTTACTTTCACCATTCCTTTCGTTTCAATGCTTTTCCGTGGGATATTCCTCTGTTTTCACTGCCGTTGGTAATGATGTGAAAGGCAGCTGCATAGGCCACAGGCTTCCCCCTCTTGGTTTAGTCAGTGCTGTTACTCCCAGTCTATGGTTGAGGGCTATGCAGCTGCCTCTGTAATCAGTCAGACAAAGACCTTTTTGAGTCAGAAACCAAGAAACCGTTGACAAAATAAGAGAAAACATTGAAGAATTGCAAGATATGCAAAAACTTGATTGCATATATTTCTTTGGTAAATACGTTCTCTATATTTAGGTGCTTTATATCTTTATCAACCTGTTCTGTAATAAAACAATGAAAAAAACAAACAAACTCTATTAATGGAGAAAATAACAAGTCGGCCAAACAGGAGAGGAGAAAAAAGTTTCCTGAAGAGAAATGGAGAGTCTGCACCTCTCACACTCCAACAAGTACTCTCAAACACATGAGTAATAGATCACCCACCTCCCTGCTCCCATCCACTATGTGAGTGCACATCTGCAAGTTCACATAAAGCCTCAAGACGGATTTTACCCTTGAAGACTTCCCAACATTGCTGTGCTTTAAAATGGGATATACATGAGGGTAGACATTTCCTGGAAAGCATGCATATTTAGCTTCTTCTGAAGAAAAATCACATCCCTCCTTTGCCAAAAACTTCACTGCTGCCCTGTTTCTAATACACATTGCATGGCCTCAGCCCTTTTTTTCTTCGTGAAAAAGGTTTTCAGACTAATATTGATAAATCAGTTAGAAAAAAGGCACTTTGTGGACATTTTAATGCTTGTTTTCACAGGGAACATATCAATTTCCTCAGTCTTGGAGTAATTTGTGGAAAAAAAAGAAGAATGAAATGAAAAATGAAAAATCTCTTATGTTACGTTAGCTATGTAATTTCTACCATCTGCAGTGCACATTTCTGCCGCCAGAACACAGAGCTTGGCCACAAAGAGTCAGAGAATGACAGGGCAGAGTTTCCCTGGTACTCTCAAGCGAAAGGCATGGTTAGGGTCTGTGAGCGGGAAACAGTCTTTGCCGAAATTATAATCATATATCAAACCAAAGGTATCTTTGCATCGTCCTTTTTGTGATGAATGTTTCCCAAATGTCCTTTACTACTCAACATCAGCTAGCTTTATCAGATAATCTCCCTCCACTCCAATCTATGCTCCTGCAGGTTGAAAGGGCTTTGACTGTAATTGCATTGAAGAGCACATTGAACCGTTTAATATTCTGCACCCTTGTGCTTTTTTGTCTTTGTGAAGCTGATCATGTGTAGCTATATGAAAGCCCTGAGCACTTTTGACTGATGAAACTGTAACTCTGGTACGACACAGTGTGTGTCGCTTTTGAATTGAACATTTTCTTCTTCTTTGACCGACTTCCTTTTGGGGTTAATTCTGCTCAAATGTCTGCCACCACTTTAAGGAGGTCAATATGCAATGTTGCATGAAGAATACATAACCAATGAGAGGAAATCATGATTGATTAGTGATCAATCAATCCATAGCTTTGATATGCTTTTGTATTATCATGTGTTTTTACAGCATTTTTTGTTGAATATCTGGCTGCATTACATTTCAAAATTAAATTACACATTTTATAATTTCTATAAACTAACTATGTGTGCAATATTTATTTAAAGGCATTAAAGAAAAGATGTGTTGGGCCGACAAAGCATTATTGAATAAGTTAAATCTATGCTGTCACTTTGGTTGTCATTTAAAGTAATTATTCAAAGTTCTACATGATCTAATAATAATAATACTACCAGTGTGTTACTTTGGAATTCAGTTGTCTCAGCGTTCACTCTCTTAACATGTTTGATGTTTAGACTCTATTGTCAGGTGCTGCTGACCATATGTATGAGGATAGTATTTGGGTGCTGTTATAAATGTTAACTGATTTAAAAGAGATTGGCAGAGCATTATGTTCAGTGTTGTTTTGCCTTTTCCTGTCACTCAGTTTTGACATCGGCAATCTGTTAAACTGATAGCACACGTTTGTCAGAGGAAGTGAAAGTAACAGGTTGGTACGATAAGAAACCTTCAGAGTTGTACAGACTTAGACGGTTGCCATTCTGATTGGTAAACAGAAATTAAATGAAAAACCTTTCAATCCTTGCTTTGCTTTAACTTCAAGATAATGACTTGAATGGGTTGTTTAGGCCTTTCTGTATGATAAAGCAGAAGCAGTTTTTCTCAGAGTGTCTTTTATTCAGCTGTACTTGCTGGTTTGTTCCTCTTAAAGCCGATCCCTGTTCCATATTCTCTCTGTTGCTGGTCTCCCAATCTGCTGTGGTCAACAGAGCAGTACAGCTCGTTTCAGTTCTTCAAATGGCAATTTTAACACTGCATTGGTTTTTGGTGACTGTTTTGTTTTCTTTTGAACGAAAACCAAATGATCTATTCAGGTTTTTCTTAAACTGAATGAGCCTTTTTCAATATTTGTCATATATGGCAAATATAAACAAGTATCAATATTCTCGTGCAGATTCCCTTCTGGTTTCACCTGTTTATTTGTCCTGTGCAGAGGTAACTCTATTGGCCTGGCTCCCATTTGTTACATTGTCTTTAGAGCTGGCCGAGGATCGTAGTAGAGTTATAACTCAGCAGTAGTGTGTGTAGGTCAGGCGCCTGGTGAAGCATGTCATATGACACGCTATTTGTCTTCCTGTTAGCCTTTAGATCTTGTTTCGCAGTCTGTCTTTTCTCAGCCAAACATCTGGAAACTTTTATCCGTGCAAATCTCATACCTGCTCACAGTGAATGCATCAGAACACCCGCACACATGCATGGAAGCAGATTCTGTCATGTATGTTAGAAAGTCAGTGCTCGTTGGCCAGAAGCCACCTGACTCGCAGCTGAGCTACAGAGGCCGGTAACCAAGAAGTGACCTCACCACCATTATCTAAAATTCGCTTTAGTACTTTAGGCTACATTTCCTCTGAGGAGTATTGTTTCTCCACATCCAAACATTCAGAAGCCTAGTGAAGTAACTGTGGGGTTTTCTTTGGAGTACTTTATCGTAAAGTCTTATAAAACCAGGAGGGGATTTGGCCTCAAACTGGCAATTACAGTTGACACTACTAGTTTTGTTAGTGTCTCCTGGTGATTGAAGAAGTCTCATATGACTGGTATAGACTTCTCCCTGCAGGCCGAAGTCTAGACAAACCTGAACCTCCGTGCTTTAAGTAATGGTTTAATTTTCATGTGAACAAATTCAAATTTCCTGAGGACCATGTAGGCTGCCATCAGGCCCACTTAAACTTGAAACTGAGGGAAATCATGAGGAAGAGATATGGACTACAATATATTGCTGTGTAGAACCCTAAAAATGAACTGCTTTGTCGTATTGACTTCAATGTGAAATACTCAATGATTTGTACGTTTGGCTGAACTGGTTCATAGAAATGATGGAATGAGTTATCCTGATCCTCAGAGTGCACATAGATCAAAGAAGTTAAAACAACACTTCTGTTCTTGCAATCACTTGTTATGTTTGTCATTCATAGTAAATGTATGTTTTCTTGCAAGGCAAAAGAAAGACTTTTAATTTTTTTGGCAGATGAAGTTTTCTGCAACTCTTCCAATCCAGTTGGAAGAGTTGCCTTCCGTTTTTTCTTCTTCTTTTGTCGAGTTAGGCTAGATGATGGACTTGGTGTGACTCACTGCAATACTTCAGTGTAATGGTTATTTTCAATGTCAATGACAATTAGAAATGTGAATTTAAATGAAAAACAGCAAGAACAGATAAAATGATAATACATTTTTTTAATGTCATTCAGCCTATGTATATATAACATGTTAATAGATGACAAAGACTAATTGGCATTGACAAACATGGCAAATCAAAGTGCTCCCAGTGTGCCCTTTACTCCTGCCCATGTGTTTAATAAAAAACGCATTTCCAAAGTTGACAATTAATTCACACTTTTTTCTTTTCATTGTGTGTGTTTGATCTTAGTTCAACAGTCTTTAATGGGATTTTCCAATGCAGTTTTGTGCAAGTTCTTTTTTTTCCTCTGTGCTTTAAAACAATGAAGAATAAAAAAATTTTTCCCTCCGTTGCTAAAAAGCTGTTTTTCCATTTCTCAATGAACTAAGACAGTTTGACTGCTACAGTAGTCTTTAACTGCTAATAGACTTTCTCATATTATCAAATGGAAACAACGTCTCATGGGACATGAGATATAATTGCAAGGTTATCAGTCAGTTCAGTCATCAATGCGTTGAACAGGCACCTTGTATGGCACTGATCTTGTGATGATCGTTATCGTTCCACCTCCAGCTAAACAAACAAAGCCACATGCCTTCTAACGTTTCAGTAAAAATGTACCTCAATGAAACATTAAGGCTTGTGTGTTCAGGTTAGAGAAACCTTTACCCTCTGCTTATGAAGTAGGGATTTCTCCATATCCAGAAAGGAGCTAATATTACTAAAAGGTGGAAGAGTTATTTTAGCTCACAATATCCTGAATATCATTGTTTAATTGAGCACATTTGTCTAAAATCATTGATCGGTACAGGTAGCTATTTTTTCATCCAGCACAAACTGATAGCTAACCATTTTAATGCAAACTCTCTGAATATATTCTACCAAATCTTTAACAGAGGCTTTCCGAGATAAAGCTAAATCATCAAAATATTCAGCTAGCTTTTGTTTAGCCTCATCGTAGCTGTAAAAGCTAGTTACGTAAAGAAGACACATCGGTTTCATCACAATTGTTATCCATATTTTGCCTGGCTTAACTGTAGGGATGGGAATTGATAAGAATTTAGCGATTCCAATTCCATTATTGATACGATTCCTTACCGATTCTTTTATTGATTCTCATTGAGTGAGGGAATCAAATAATACAAATCGATTTGTTTGCTTTAACCTTTATTATCTTATCTTTGGCTCTTCAATTTCCTGCAGGGATATGAGCTGCCTCTTTTATAATCCACCAGGATAAGGCCAGGTAAGCATATTGTTTTCTCACTAGAAAAACTTGATCCCAAAACTAATTCCGACAGAAAAACAAATAAGTCCTTTTAAAAGTGTGAAAGTGTGATTTCACACCAAAGCCGGACAAACTTCAGAAAAAGAGCCAGGGCAACGTAGCGTCCAGAGAGGGAGAGAGAGGAGAGAGAGAGAGGAGAGGAGAGAGAAGAGAGAGGCAGTAAAACTAAAAAACGAGAGTCAATGTTAAATGCACACACGCACACATAGAGAGAAGAAGAGGAGTAAGAGCAGAGATGATCTAAATCAGGGGATCTCTGACTTGTCTCATCCTGGGACCCCACATTATTATAGAATTCATCAACCAACCAAATATATTTTTTCAAAAATAGCTGTAACAAAAACACATGTCTCGAGTCACTGTCAATCTGTACTATGGTACGCCAGTTAATTCAATTATTCATCAGCATGCATGGCTATGCTGTATACGCCCCGCCCCGGCAAAGAAAAAAAGGGTGCGCCCAAATTCTGTGCTAGTGCAACCAACTGTTGGTTGCACCAGTGCCACCACTAGAAACGTTTGTGTAGAGCCCTGCTTGTGTAACAGAATTAGTATTTTCTGCTTTGAAACTATTACTTCATAGATCACCACTATCGTCTAATAAGAACTACAGGGGAAATGACGCATTTACAATAAGAGCTGCTTTTATTGTGACTCAATCGACCTATTTATTGATAAAACCACTTTTTTTGATGACTGATTAAGTAGAGACTTGTTGCGCCATATGAAAAAGAGAGAACATTGTAATGTAACAGTACAGTTCCAACTTTTCCAGAGGTTAAGTGTAGGGGTATTGGGCAAATAAAAAATGATAACCAGGGTAGTGAATAAAGTGCTAAATAATGAAGAAAAAAAAGCTTCACAAAGACAATTTGCCAATTTGTGTAAACACCAGCAGAGTGATTTGGGGAGAGCCATTTTACTGTAACTGTCCTCCACATGTGTCTGGCCTGCTGCCAGGCCAATAAAGGTGCAAGGCAGCTCGAGGTCAAACTGCATTCTTTTCCTCGCTGTAATCGCACGGCCATCTGTCAGACCCTGTGAGCGGCTTCCCCCCTTTGCTCATCACCTCTGCCACACACACGCTAAGGAGTTTAAAAAGTTCAAGCACATCATCGAACAAGAACACATTACTCCGTTTAAACAAGAACCAAGACTGTTCTCTTATACTCGGTGCTTTTACTCATTTGATGGCATAGTCAACTGCAATAGCGTAGACATTTTCCAGCCATGGTTTATATAGTTTTGATGTCAGCTTGAAACTTGATGATCAATTGCCCATTGACATGTATGCCAAAGCAGAAGGTCCAACCATTGATGTTTTTTCAAGGCTGAAAAAGAGCTTTTGTGTTTTTATTATCTTGACAAAATTTGATTTCACCTCCAAAAGTTTCATTGGTTCCCCTTCTCGCAACCTTTCTCTCCATGCTCTTCTTACACTCTTTTTTTTCTTTAACTGGATTTAGCATATCAATGGCGGATTAGTTTGTTTTACAAAAGCTTACTACTGCAGAGCCTCTCTGCACTGCTCTATCCGTCTGACTTGTGGACCTCACACACAGCTCCTGTGTCTGGGTCTTTGGTGTGTGTGTGTGGTCGTGGCTGCTCGGATGAATGTGTTGGGAGTTTGAAGATGACAAAAAAGAAAACTTGCTTAGGCAATATGCACTCACAAGATTTATGGTGTTAAGTGCGGGGGAAAGTGTGTAAGGGCATATACAATGTTAAGGTGATTTGTTGTCTTTTTCATTAAAGAAAAAACAGTATGAAAATTGATAGATTTCCAGATTTTCAACACATTTTACTTCATTGAAATCATTTAAACAACAAACTTGGAAAATCCTAAATCTGGTAATTTTTTGTTCTTTGTGCTTTTGATTTGCTCTTTGGGCCTAGAGTTAAAACAAAGTCTGCATTGCATTTGTACATATAGAGCCTCTGATTTTCCATGCTGACTGAAAAAGGACGAAAAGCACAGAAGTATCTTGCTGAAACAGAATTTGCTATGCACAGAATATACCCTCACCTACATGTTTTAGGAGGCTATAACACATCTTTGACATATGCATCTTTATTAAAAGGTGGGTTGAATGTGTAACAAGTGTTTGGCTGAGGTAAACCAACAAACTTGTCAAATATCAGACAAGATCTCACGTTGCAAAATCCTGCGAGACTACTCGGTTGTGATTTAAGTGCATTTTTCCGTTACACACTTCTGAAGCATAGGAGAGCAAGTTTATTACTAAGATTTAACTCAATGAACCCGTTTGAATTTCCACAATGTTGGACCAATCGTATTTGGCTTATCTTATTTAGCATTTATGACATGACTTTGGGACCTCTACTCTGCCAGTAATTACATCAAAAAGTGATGTTTTTGGTGTTAAAAAGAGGTAAATTGAGTTTAGTATATTTGAGCATCAACGTTAGGGTTCATAAACACATATGTTAGGCAAGCAGAAGAAAACCCCACGCTGGCATTACAGCAATCTCAGGAAGTATGCTGCTCTTTTTCCAGTGAGTGATAGTAATGGTTTGAGCCATGTCGTATTAATCAAATGAGAGCAGGAACAATTTTAGGATGGAGCCATGTCAGGTGTTAGTTAGAAAGGCGGCCTTGTTTGACACTCACTTTTGTGGGGTCACAGTGTTTTTTGGAATCCTGGCTGCTATACCAGCACTTTTAAAGAAAATACCCCGACTAAACCTCTAGTATTTTAAATGATCTATTGATAGTAGGGATGTAAAGATTAATCGTAAGGCAGTTATTAATTGATTCATAGGTGTCACGGTTCATATCGAGACTTTGAAAATTGCAGTACTTTTTTTAAACAGCAGTTATCTATTTATCCTTCTCTTGTTTGAACGTGACGTGAGCATCGGCACCAGGCATGGCCGGCCCAGCCTATACGCAGACTAAGAGGCTGCTTAAGGGCCCCCAACCTGGCAACCCCACCTGCATGTTACTGGTACTGCTGTGCATTGCACGCATAAAAACTGCAGGGTGCATTTCCAGTGACCTATCCAGCCATGCATTTGTTTGTAAATACAAACTAGCAACCAAGAGAGTGACGTTGGACCTGACCTTGCCACGATTGGTCAGCTCATTGTAAGCAAGTAGCATGGAAGAAAATGTCTGATACAAACAACAGCACTCATAATGTCGAAGATGATTTATCATTCCAGAAGCGTAGGCGGCGGGCGGAATCGCCTACTACTCTTAAACATGTTTATAAATGATTTCTTACCCCTTTAGCACCGACAGAATATCTGTAATGTTACTTGAATATCTGTAAAAGTCACGTTTTTCTATTAGCTCTGTTTGCTAGCGCATAGCATTTCTTCTTCACTGCTAGAATAGCTGCATGCCAACTGACCACTGGGTTACCAGCACCCTCTGCTGGTCGAAACAAATATCTGAAAATACAGTACACTGACTTTTTTTTTAAACTCCAATTGTTAAGGCACAAAATCATTTACAGTTGCACTTTTAAAAAGAAAAGGGACTATTAGGCAGTTTTTTGCATTGTTTACTGTAGAGCCAGAATTTAAAATATAGGCTTCTCTTCATTTGTATTATTCTTATTTATTTCATTCAGGATTTATTTTTAATTGCATTCTTTGAATAGTTTATCAAGGGATTATGTTGACAATGAAAGATAACGGAAAATAGTACAGTTTTTTTCCGATAAAATAAGGAATATTTTTCAGTCATCATTTCGTGAAATAAATCGTGAGAGAATTGTATTGTGAACCCAGTATCATGAATCGAATCGTATCGGGAGTTGAGTGAATCGTTACATCCCTACTTGACAGAGCTCGAATATAAAATTGACTACAGGTATAACTTAATAATCATTTCTGGCACTGTGTTTGGCGTTGTGCGGCTTCATGTGTCTTATGACATTATAGTGGGGAAACCTCTGTTTGCTCATAGTTACATTGTTCTGTTCTAACCTATTTTGCATGACCTTGCTTCACAGGGAAACAGCTGGTGGATCATTCAATACCAGCTATGCTGCCATTGGGACTAGTCTCAGTCTAGTGTAACTCCACAGTGCCCTGGTTTCCAGTATGATGCAAGCCTTGCAGGAAAGCTTTGATGACTGCGGATTGACTTTTCTTGCATTTTTTCCCCCACAGGAGTGCAAATGGGTTGCGGAGGACATCAGATTATTTTCCTTGTCAAGCTTTAAAATATGACTGCACAAAGTCATGGTTGCATTGTCATATACTTTCATTACATGCTGATTTCTGTGACAAGAACTTTTCTCCCTCAGAGGTTATGGGCCGCCCTCAGTGCAGGAAGTGACTCAGTATTGACTGGCGGTGCACTTCCTGTGCACTGATTCTCCCGTACTTCTCTCAGGATGTTTATCTCCTCCTCCACCTTCTACCCCGTCACCCTCTCCACCCTGCGTGCAGCTCCCTCCCTTGGCCATGTTTGCTCTGTTCCTGGTTTGTTTTAAGTGCAGCAGTGACTGCTTAGCTGGGGGTCTTGGCCATGCTGGAATCCAGATGATATTTGTGTGTGGAGAAGATTAAAATATACACGTGATATAGTACTTAAAATGTTTTTTGTTAAGTTGAAGTGGCATTTCCTGGAAACTGCAATAAGGACCAAGAATGTGCTATAAAATGAGCATCTGTGCTGTATAACTTGATAAAAACAGATACTATCACCTTTTGAATGTAGAGCAGATCATTGCTTCAGTGTGGGATCAATTTTGGTGGTTTTCCTTTGTAATTTGTTCATTCCTTTGAATGTAGTCAAGGGACTCAACTTCTGATCACGGATTGAGAAAACATCTAAATTCTTTATCAATGGTTTTGTAATCTAAAAAGATAAAATGTGCACGATCGTGTGCAGATGTAGCAATGATTTACTCTAAACTGTCAGATAAGCTTGATGAATTTTTTTCAGTTCAGTGTGGACCTACCACAGAGCTGAAACCATAAATGTTCATTTTTAGCATAACCACATGGCTGCATTGACACCATCTATCAAGGAATTAGATTTCACCCACATCTTTATTGTACTTCACATGTATCTCCCACTCTCTGTCTTTCCAGTTCCCAGAGTGTGGTTTCTTTGGGATGTACGACAAATCCTGCTGTTCCGCCACAACCTGAATGACGAAACACATCCTGCAGAGGCTGACTTCGGTAGAAGATATCCATGAAGGAGACCTCATTGAGGTGGTGCTCTCTGGTATGTAAAAGCGCTGGAAACTGCCAATGCTTCCAATTGGTTTAAAACTTGCTGACCAATCTCTGAACACTCTTGAACACAATGCATTCTTACATGAACAAAGAAAATAAGTTTGCATTCCTCCAATATCTGTTACTCTTAGAAAACACTAATCTAGTACCAGAGGTAATATTTCCTATACTCAGAGTATTTAGGTGTTAAAAGATCCTATTGTTCATATATTTTTTGCTCAGGCCAGATATTTCACACCAGGTCAAGACAAGATTGATTTATGTCGAAGTGTGTAATACCCTTCTATTGTCATCGGTACTTGGGGTTTAAAAATCACCCGGGCCAACATTGATCGGAGAGATGGAGTCTTTTATTCACCCGTACAAGGGAATGAGTGTCTGGCTGCGATTTTCTGCTCCTGTATCAATGCTGTGATGAACAGCCTTCCTGTGCAGGAGACACCTCGCTTTGAGCCCATGTTAGCCTTGGGATAGCCTTGAGCATGGTCATACATAGTTCATCCACTTTATTAAATCCAACCATCACTTGTGATTACTTCTATTCACAATCAGTTAATTGGTGTTGGTATTTCTTTGGTTCTCACATTGATATTACTTCTCCTTCACTCTAGCTTGTTCCTGCCTTGATTATAGACCTAAAGATTTTTATTTCATGTTCAGATGGCAAATGGATCCAAAATGATCCAATTTCCAAATAATAGTCCTGTCTTGAATTACTATAGAGATCAGCATGCTGTTTGTCATGGTTGAAATAATGATTGTGTTGCGTTATTGTCTTCTATGAAAGATTTGTTTACGAGATGATGAAACACTCAACATGACTGCATATCAAACCTCTTTAAAGCCTTTGAGGGGAGCTATAGTTTTGTTTTGGTTTTCCTCTTCACAGTTTCCATCAGATTGTCCACTTTTGTAGCAGCTGCACAGGTGTTTGGCTTTTCTTTGTCGCTTCCTGTGATGAATGAATCAGCTTCTTCCTGCAGTGATGGGACCACCGAACGGCTTAGAGTTTTTCCTCGGCTCTAATCTGTTCTCCTGCTCCATCTGTCTCCACTGGGAAGCACCCGACACCACCTGTGCTGAATATCCTCCACTCTCTCTGAGGCCGAAGCATTGTTTGCAGGGATTGGAGCGGGGGATGATTGTATAGGCTTGGGATCTGAGGATTTTTTAGGCATCAGGGCTGACGAATTTAGTGTAAAGACTGAACGACTTCCATCTTTTTGTTTTTTGGTTGTCAAGCTTGTTTTTGTGTCACTTCTTCGTGGCTCGCCCTCTGTTTCTTTTCTCTCGATCTAATCCCCTTCTACCTCAACAAATCCATCTGCAGGTGTAGGCTCCCAATGATTTATACCCTGACATATATACAGTACCTGATGAAGACTGCTGTAGTGGATCTCAGGATTGTTACACAAGCAGGACAAGCTGTTCGTCTGATTTCACTTCACACAAACACAGTTGAACTTTGAGCGACATGAACTGAGGAACCCACAATACCGGGAAAACATGAAACTTTGTCCTCCTAACCATTTGTCTCCTGTCTTTTTTTTCCTCCCTCTCTCTTGTTGTTGGATTCTGTTGCTGTCGAATAGAGATGGTCTTAAAATCTCAGTCCCTGTAAGAGGAAAGCAGAAGTGGCTTTTTCTTGGCTCTGAGCTCAAAGAGAGTTGGCTTGTTTTTCTTGCTGTAAGTAATTGTAGTAGACCCACCGAGTGTAAACACGCTCTGATGTGCAGGGCGTCCCTGAACGCAGCAGACGTTGTGCAGGCCATCTCGGCCCATGAGGTCTGAGGTTTGGTCTGACCAATTGTCCCTTTGTTCTATTTTTTTTAACCCTTCTTCCATTCCTTCCCACTTTCAAAAGTTTACCACTCATAAATACAGGCTGTGCAGCACTGATTCGCTACAATACCTTATGTTTGCCAAAATCTGGCAAACCTTTTTTGGTTGGAAGAAAACTTTTGGCCTTCTTAATGGAAAACTTGCTGCTTAAAGCAAACAGATATTGCATTCATGTAGGCCTCTGAAAAACAACATGTCGAGCTTGTGTGCGGTTGGTTTGATGTTAATTAGCACAACAAGCATCACACACTAGTGTAACTGCTATGAAGCAGTCAGTTGTTTAGTAAACTTGCAAAAAAAAAAACCATGAATGCCTTTTATCTGTTAGAGGAAGGAGGAGTGATTGCCTCATGATATGTGACCGGCATCCTTTTTTCTCTTTCACATTAAAACCAAGCTGCAAGCATTATTCTGCAAGAGTACATTTAGAGGTCACCATAAAATACATGAAACTCAAGAACTCACTCACTTGTTTAATGATAAGCTCAGATTTCTGTCTTTTAGCTCGACAGGTTTATGACTATTTGTTCTTTAAAAGTCCCTGATCATTTCAAATTTGAATTTATTTTCAGTCTCATTGTGTTTACCATGAGAACTTTAGACGAGACAAAAACATTCCCCTTGAGTAAAAAGGTGCATATTAATTTTAATGCACACAGAGAGAACAAGGTGGCAGTTAAATGCTGAAAGACCATAAACAGCATGTAGAAATTGGAATACATTGATAAGGCAGAGATTAACAAGTTTTTAGCACAATTATTTTGCGGTAAACATTGGAATTTACCATCCAATTGTATCAATTCACATTATGAGCTATACTAGGATGTTCTTCTGCCGTGTTTATCCAAGTCTGCATCTTATTCAAACAAAAACAGCCAAGAATAATATCAATCATTGTCTAAAATAACCAAGGCATAACCTCATCAGTGTCTGCCCACACTGAAGATTTACTATTGACTACCCCCCTCACTGTGAGCGCATCAAAAGTTTTTCTGCATGACTTGCTCATTTTCATACATCTGATGATTCATAGCTATGATCACAGAGTAACCACATTGAAGCACCCTCTGCTGCATCACATGGAATTATCTAACTATCCTTGTTATACTGCAGTTTTCTGCTCTATTGGGTGTGCCTGATCAGTTGATATAGGGAGAGGTTTGACATGGACAGTGTCTCTGTAGACGTTATGCCCTCTGCTGCATCATCAAGGATATTGCAATCATATGCTACATCCCTGCACTTGCTGAGGATGGCTCTTTAAATATTTGCTCATCTTGTCAGTCAAAGCCCTTTTTTGGTTTTCAGTGTTCACCATTAATGAAAGGACAATGACTTATCCTCATACCAACAATTAAGTCCAGCTCTTCATTGTGAAAGAAAAGTCCCGTGATGAAACTCTTTAATCTGGTTTGTTGTTCAGATATGCAGTTATACATTTTAAAGTCGGATCCACCATATTTCTTGGGTTAAAGCTTCTTTATTACAAGTACACCATCAAGAAGTGGAAGCTGGGCTAAATGGATTAGATTCAAATGAAAGAAATAGGCTTTGTTGTCTACTACCTTAACTGCAGAACACAAGACATGAAGGAACCCTTGATTAAGACTATACACTTTTCAGCAAGTAACTTCAATTCCTGTTTACTGCCATGAAAGAATAGAATATATTTTTTTGGTATAGTAAAAAGAATAGCTATATTGTCTACCTCTTCTATGGAATCTGGATCATATACAGTTGCATCTTCAAAAAAAGGGTGTGATACTTTAAAAAACATGCAACTTATGATTTTCTCTTTATGTTTTTTAACCCTCCGTAGCTCAAGCCACAGTTGAAGACTTTCAGATTCGACCCCATGCCCTGTACGTCCACTCCTACAAAGCCCCCACCTTCTGTGACTACTGTGGGGAGATGTTGTGGGGTCTGGTCCGACAAGGACTCAAATGTGAAGGTAAGAAAATCTAAGGTTTCTCTGAGTTTGTTGCATTTGTCATTTCATCACATTTGTATCCTTGGGAATAATTTACCAGAACACAACGGTCAGTCTGAAGTCTTTTAATACGGTTTGTCATGAGGAAGATGATTTAAAAGCAAACTCCCAAATGTCTGGAGCCATCTGGTGGCTGATAAAAAGAAATCCTTTGTGTATTTTGATGAATTATTCAGGTTTTTGTTGTTTATGTGCAGGATGTGGGCTAAACTACCATAAGAGATGTGCCTTCAAGATCCCAAATAACTGTACTGGTGTCAGGAAGAGGCGGCTGTCTAATGTTTCACTGCCTGGGCCCTCGCTCTCGGTCCCTCGACCCCACCTGCTGAAAGCGCAGTGGTTCTTCAAGATGACGTGAGTTATGAGTGTCGGAAATGTGACTCAAGCACTCAGATACTTATCATGTAACCCTCAAAGAGCTGTTAGAGAAGAGATTTGTATCTGCTTATTCTCACAATAAAGGAAATTAATCCACTGGCAGTGTTTAGGGTTATTCAATCTTACCTGCTTTATCAAAGTTGAAATCAGGTCCATTGGCCAAGATAGCAAGACAATCCGTCATAATTTCTTTGTCGGTAGTTACTAAGTAAATCAAGTCAGCATTTTTTTCACTGTTAGTCTCCTGGATGAAAAACAGAAAATAGGAAAGAGGTGCAGGCATCACTTAAACCTCTGACAGATTCATGAAAAAGTGTTTTATTAGGCCTTCTTGAAATATGTGCCTCTATTAATTTCTTCTTAAAAGGTCATATAGGTCCTACAAGAGCAGCTCAATGTGGAGCTCCTGAAAATGTTTAGATGGGAAAGATGAGGATTATCTGTTTGCATGTTGGTTATGCACAGGGTGAAAGAATGGACAGTACATCCTCCTTTCTGTCATATCATTACTCTTCCTCTTGTTTTCCCTCTGCTTTTGTTCCCCATATGGTTTTCACCTCTTATTAACATCCCTTCCTCTTTTCCTCCCTCGTGTTTCCCTGTTTCCAACCTCAGCAGCAGAGGTCCCATCAAGAGGCTGGGAAACGCATCCTGTCCTGGAGCGGCAGGCCCATCTGGATGGATCGGATGGAAAAGACTCGGGTGAAGGTGCCGCACACCTTTGCCATTCACACCTACACTCGTCCTACGATCTGCCAATACTGCAAGCGCCTGCTCAAAGGCCTCTTTCGACAAGGCATGCAGTGTAAAGGTATGCTGGTGTAGCTTCACTTCATTGGAAGAGAAAAGGATTGAGATCCTAACGACATTGTTTTCCAGATTGTAAATTCAACTGCCATAAAAGATGTGCTTCAAAGGTACCGAGGGACTGTTTAGGAGAAGTAGACTTCAACGGAGGTGAGTTCTTCTTCATTTTGCTTCTGATCTTTAAGATTCAGTTACAAATGGTTACATCCATCCTCTTTAAACACAGAGCCAGCCAGTCCTGGGCTGGATTCAGACACCACCATGGATACCATGGAAGTAGACAGCAGTGATATGGATGGTGGCAGATCACTGGATGATTCTGAAGAACCCTCTACTCCAGAGGAGAAAATGTTTGACATGGACTCACCCTTTCTGGATAGAGAGAAAGATGAAGAACCCATCAAGGCTATCAGGTACAGAGACTGGTTCTTGTTCTTGGCTGTTCGTATTTTTATGTGCATGGTGTATTTCAAGGATGGACAAATATTTCCTGACCCGATCTATCAAAAACACTATTAGCCAATCACCAGCTACTGCATCTGTTCACCTAAAACTAAGCAGTATACACATTTACCTTTGATTCCACTCAATAAATGTTGTGTATATACTGTATATAGTTAAATATCTACATCCTACATGAGTCTTTTTAATGACAGTTTTAGAGGTGTCCATAGATAGATTGGTTAACTAAGTGTGACAATAAAGAAACGTACCCTCAAAAACAGCAATTTCCTTCAAAATAAAAGGCCTACATCAGGTCAAACAGACATTGATGGTAACTGCAACTTAAACATTCCTCAAGTTTTAAGGAAGACACTTTGCAGTTTCTAGAGGTTTTGTCTACAGTTATAATGCATCTTTGATTTTCATCATAATTGTTTTGAGATGGAAACAAAACCTGAACTTCCCAATAAGGTGTATCCCTTTTCAATTGTTTGACTTGATCATCAGCTTAATTTTTTTGTTTTGTCTGTGTGTAGCCCCTCTACGAGCAGCAATATCCCCCTGATGCGTGTTGTCCAGTCCATCAAACACACAAAGAGACGGAGCTCCACGATGGTGAAGGAGGGCTGGATGGTTCATTATACGAGCAGGGACAACCTGGTAAGACTGAAAACCCACAAGAGATGTAAGAAAGCTGCTCACATGCCCAGCACAGAGAGAGCTGTGAGTGGTGCTGTTTGAACAACCAGTTTTCTGTTTTAACAGAGGAAGAGACATTACTGGAGGCTGGACAGCAAGAGTTTGAGCCTCTTCCAGAACGACACGGGAGCCAAGTTTTACAAAGTAAGCATAAAGTTCCATTTCTTGTTCCTGTCATTCATATTTGGAAATCTTTTTAAGTTTTATTGAAGGTGCTTATTTTAATCACCTGAAAATTAAACATCAAATCCTTTGCATGTTAGTGTGGTAACAAACTGGGATTCATGCAAGTTGATGGTGCTCAATTAAAGTAATATGCAACCTAAAAGACAAAAACAGCTCTACTGAAAGATTATTATGAGTAAATTATAATAGTAGGAATGGGAAGCGAATTAGAAGCTGCACATGCAAAAAAAAAACACTGTAAAAGCTAGTGGAGGTTGACATGTTTGATAAATTGCAATGTAGTAGGAGTGCAATAGGAGCAAAAATAAGAGGGGTAATCCTGACATGACGAGAACCTGATATGTGAATGCTGATTGGCTGAAATCTCCAAAATGGCGATGCCCCCATATAAAGGGTTATTACTTGTATTTGAATGCTAGAAGTTTATATTATTGATTCCAAAGACATTCCTTACACAAATTTGTAAAATTGTATTCTATTATGCAGCTTTAGACTGATCATCTATCACTTTAAGCATGTCAGAAAATGAAGAAATGTCTTTTTCAGTTGTTGTGGAACTGCCAATGTATTTTTTAACCCATGCCTATCAGTGAATTATCTGTCAATCTCAGATTTTTGCAAGGGGTTTGTAAATGGAATTAACGTTAACTTGTCAAACCAAGATCTGAGTTAACACGCTGAATCTGAATTAATCATTTGATGAGTTTTTGCAATCATAGTGTTTTTAAGTGTTTTTATAGTCAGTAAAAAAGTATAGGTAGTGATCATCTGCTGATCAGCTAGTAAATATCTATAAATGATAAGGTACAGACACTATGTACGGTGTTGTGATCTCAACAGGTGAAACCTTGTTATGGTAACCAATAACCATAACCTGTTTCTGTGTGGAAGCAGTTTGCCTTGGTATCTAATCTAATCAGACCAATGAGTCTGTTTTATTGGCAACACTAAACTACCAGCTGAGTCCACCAAAATCTCCTGTTTTTTTCCCCCTCTATTAAGTTAAACAATTTTTTTTTGTTTAGCACTTCCTTTGTCCCTGAAGGATCAGATGGGATACTTGAAAGAACACTTAATGGGACTTTGATGCACTGGGAGTGACTTCTTTGTAGTCTGTCAAACTCAATGTGTGTGAGCGCTCTGATTTCAAACAGACCAAGTGTGACAGTGGCAGTCAGTCTTTGCCCTGCTGCAGGGGCTTATTAATGTAGTGATTACATGTTTAGGTCCACAGGAGGTAACTACAGCCTGCTGCTTAAAGACTTCCACATGGGGTGGCTGGGCCTGTGTGCATGTGTGGTAAATATTTCATTGTTTGTGTGTCCTATTGGAACATGACACCCCTCTAGTATCTCCTTTGTTGTTGAATGGAGATTTTTTTCTCTCCATTCATCAACACACCCACTGCCTTCTCTCCCAGTCAAACCCTGTATCTCCTGCCACTAAAGCATTGGAGAGGAAGCTTCAGCGAGGACCCACTCCCCAGGGCGTGTTTACTGGCAGCTTTATGTGGTTCTTTAATATCAACTTGGCACTCAGCTCAGTTTAAAACCTTCAGGAGTCTAATTGAAAGCAAGCTATAAATCTTTTTCTTTGTGCTTTGTGTGCCCTGCCTGTTGCCTCGTAATAAAGTACTATCTTTCATGAGTAGAATGCTAAGATTTGCTGTGCAAAAAAAAAGTTTCTTCTGGTGGTTTCTTTTCAGCAAACCATATAGCAAAGTCCAGGAAATCCTCTATTTTGGGCGTTTTCCTCTCATTTCTGCAAAGGCTGCTGCTCATCAGTGTGTGGCCACTGTCTTTCCCTCTTTCTAAACCTCCAATCTGAATAACGGCGGTCGCGTGGCAGCTTGATCGCCAGGCATGGCAGCCATTTTCACCATTTGGAAGCCATAACGGCGGCCTCGTTTCAAGATGAGACTCCTGTACTTGTGGCTTTCTCTGAAGACCCTTTCATGGGGTAAGGGGGCTACTCTCTGTCTCCTGTCACACTACACCCACCCTTTACCCAGAGGAGGAACGGTAGTCGGCTCGTGCTCAGATGGGGCCCCCCGACTGTTCCTGCCGTGTAATCAGGAAACCAGAGCACTTGGGTTGCCACAAGGCTCATCACGTGACCAGGCCTCGCTAACCACAAGCACTTCATTCGATACTCTGTGGTGAGCCACGCGGAGGGAACAGCGTGTGCCTTTGTGTGACCCCATTGGCTGGAGGGCTTGTGTTCTGTCCCTCCCTCCTCGCGTTGATTAGGCAGAAAGTTTGATGGGGAAGGGGGAACTTTTAAAGTGTTGCAGCTACTGTCCTCGGGAGAAGAGGCTGGAGGACAGATAGAGCTGGACTGTGTGAGTGTTATCACTATTGTTATGTAGTGTTTCTGTTTACTTTGCTAGGGACTAAAACTGAATCAAACAATGACTGCTTTTATCACTTTAGATTTTATTTTTGCTTTTTGATAATTTTTTTTTCTGAATCCTATTTTCTAAGATGCTTCCACTGATTTGAATATCTGTCTCTGTGTGTGTTTTGGTCCTTTTATCACCAGAATACTTTAGCTAACTCCTGTTTTTGATTTACCATACTTGAGGAACTTAAAATGTGGTGTTTGGTCTGGCTGTCTAATGACTTGTCCATCTCTGCTCCCTCAGGAAATCCCCCTGTCTGAGATCCTGCAGGTTGAGCAGTACAAAGACTACAGCAATCTGGCCCAGGGCAGCAACCCTCACTGCTTTGAGATCATCACAGCCACCATGGTTTACTACGTCGGGGAGAACAATGGCAGTCACTACCACAGCCCGGCACTGGCTGCCTCTGGAGTTGGTATGGAAGTGGCTCAAGGATGGGAGAAGGCTATCCGACAGGCACTGATGCCTGTCACCCCTCAGCCTAGCGTGGCCAGCGCTGCAGGCCAGGGCAAAGATCACAGTGAGACCATTTTCAAACTTTTGGGGAACTGTTTTGGTGTGGGTTTTTGGTGTTTTTCTCTTGTTTGGAAGAGTCATCTTCTCCCCTAAAGACTTACTTGCTAGCCCAAATGATAATGATCAATCAGATAAATGTGTGCACGGTTGATCATCTTTTTCTATTGTGTTCGCTATCAAATGTTTTAACTTGCCTTATATAGACAGTGTTGAGCTTGTATGTGTGGTTCCTAATTGGGTGTTTGCATGAAGACATTCCAGGAAATCTCTGAGATTTAAGAAAAAAATGCTGCATTTTTAAATTTTAATTTGTGCAAATGATGGGTTTTTATAGCTGAAAAGGGATATTAAAGTCTTTGGTTTGCAACAGAACAGTAAAGGCTGCTCTTTGCCTGTCCCCATTGCCAACAATGGTTTGGCATGAATGAGAGGTCTTAGTTATGATAGATGTGATTCATGTGAATCAATGAGCTAATGATATATAAGCAAACAGATTTTCCTATTTTTAGTGTAAAAATCAATTTAATCTTCAAAGTTTAGGATTTATTTCTTGATGATTGTAAAATAAAGATTTAATCTGTTTACCTGAATGTAATTAATGAAGGATTTTCCAAATTCAAAGCACATTTTTGGGATGAAAATGTTTTCCAGGAAAGAGTTTCAGTGTAGCATGAGACTTATGACCCTAATATTGTTTTTTCCATTAGCTTTAATCATGGACTGTTTTATTGGCTGGTATGGAGGATCCATCCACACCACTTTGCTTTCTATGGTCCCTCCTTTGAAATTCGTGGCATATTTGCAGCATTCGCTCACACTTTGTGGAGTATTTTAAAGCCAATTTATTGTGTAATAGAATAATGTGGGTCACTGACTAATAGTTTGCAGGTGGGATAAGATGCTTGTATGTGAGCAATGCTGTTCCTTAGGGACGCACCAGCTGCTTTGTGTGTATTTTAAACTTGGTATTACTGTGTATTTTCTCATCCAGAGGAGCTGTCCATCAGCATATCCGTGTCCAATTCCCAGATCCAGGAGAATGTGGTGAGTGCAGGGTTTCATTTTCTTGTTTATTTCCCGATTTTCAAAGCACACTCATGAATTTATCTATTTAAAACATTTAGAAGAAACTGGTGCTGAACAAACACAAATACTTCTGGCTTGTGGGTTTCTGACGTGGTTCCACTTCTGCTTTAAGTGAAAGCGGAAAATTTGCAGAAAACAAAAGGGAAATATTTCAGCCATGACTAATAGCATTTTTGTTGCAGGATATTTCGTCGGTGTATCAAATCTTCTCAGATGAAGTGCTGGGATCTGGCCAATTTGGCATCGTGTACGGAGGTACATCTATTTTTTATTATTAATTTTTTTAAATACATTTCTAATATTATTTATTTACAAAGAGACCAAGAAAATATTTGAGTCACGTGCAATTTCTGGGAATCAGAGAAATGTGTGTATTAGATATATTTGTCATATATTAAAATATTTGTCCTTGAACTCATTTGTGATATTTCAGGCAAACATAGAAAGAGCGGTAGAGATGTAGCCATCAAGGTTATCGACAAGATGCGATTTCCCACGAAACAAGAGAGCCAGCTGAGGAATGAAGTGGCCATATTACAGGTAATGAACACATTCATGTGCGATCATTTGAATAAATACCGTGTGCTGTGCTATAAAAAAGCCATCTGTCTATTTTTCCCTTAGAATCTGCATCACCCAGGTATTGTTAACCTGGAGTGCATGTTCGAGACGCCGGAGCGTGTTTTTGTAGTCATGGAGAAACTTCACGGCGACATGCTGGAGATGATCTTGTCAAGTGAAAAAAGCAAACTGCCTGAACGGATCACCAAGTTTCTAGTCACGCAGGTGGGCGCTGATCAAATTATCTTCTTCTCTTTCCTTTTTATCAAATGTTAAAGATCTCATCAGTACGAGCAGTTGCTTGAGAATGAGCAAAACCGTTCACAGGTTAAATGCATCTTTTTAATTGGTTGCTTTTCAAAGGAGATTGATTCATGACTATTGTTTTTTTTGTGTTTCTGGGCAAGACAGTGAAAAGGCTGTGGTAAACAGGAGCTACTCAAGCATCACCAGTGGGGGTGTCCATACACTTCAGCCTGATGTATTGTTATTAAAGGCGATAGATTCTTACAAGCCTTTAAATTGTGAAAGATCAATGTACCCATAATCAGGATCACTGATCCAGATAACTGAGAATATCTGGCAAAGACGATATTTGGCAGAGGTTTGCGCTCTGTGTTTTATTTCTTTTGTTGTTTTCCCTCTTTATTTTCTAACCAAAGCTCCCTGCACTCTGTGTGTCCTCCATGTCGGCTGTGACGATCCTCCACTCTTGCCCTTCTGCCTGTTTATTCTTGTGGTCAGCTGTTTGAGATGGGGAAATTGTTTACAGCAGTTGGTTTGTGGGACATCACGGCCTGTGGATTACAGCTCGCAGTGCGCCGGTGGTTTTGTGGCCTGATTAGAGGGGCGGCGGGCTGCTGGGCCTCCGAGCATTAACGGCCCTGCTAGCTGCAATGGGTTTGGTTCTGATGTGGCCTGGAGGACTTCAGTCAGAGCTTGGGTCAGGATAGGCGAGCCAGGCCTACTGTGGTTTTGGTATACGACTATTGGCAGACCAGCATGCTTATGTTGCGCCTCGTGAATATAGATGAGATTAGTGAGTTAGATCAGATGTCCTTGTGTGGAGTCATTGGTCAATATGTAAGCATTTGAGATGTTTGCTTATAGTGCTTAGATTTTCTTTTCCATAAAGCAGCATGATTCATTTTTCCATTTTAAGGATATATTTACTCACGTTTAAACGTGAATATAGAACTTTATACTTAATTTGTCTTTTTTGCTTCAGATCCTGGTAGCTTTGCGACATCTACACTTCAAAAACATTGTTCACTGTGACCTGAAGCCAGAGAATGTCTTACTGGCTTCTGCAGAGCCTTTCCCTCAGGTGAACATCTATGTGCAGTCATGCTGTTTTCTATTTGATACCAACAAGGGTTACAATTACAGTACGTTGGATCTTTTCTATCTTTTTCCAGGTGAAGCTGTGCGACTTTGGATTTGCAAGGATTATTGGCGAGAAGTCGTTCCGGCGGTCGGTGGTAGGAACCCCGGCTTATCTGGCTCCAGAAGTTCTACGCAGTAAAGGCTACAACCGTTCTTTGGACATGTGGTCAGTGGGGGTCATTGTGTATGTCAGCTTGAGTGGAACGTTTCCTTTTAATGAAGACGAAGACATCAACGACCAGATACAGAATGCTGCTTTCATGTATCCGCCAACGCCTTGGAAGGAAATCTCAACAGAAGGTTTGTTTGTATCCTTTATTTTAAATAGTAGCTACAAAGCCCCTGGTTTTGGCTAATGTGCAACTTGAAGGAAAATCTTAAAAAAATAGCTTAACTATGGGCGGGGCTCTTGGAGCAGTTAAGACACGCCCAGTCTATACTATAGAATCTCCAACTATCAACTACCTCTATTCACAATTCTCTCAATCCAATCTACCCTCATCAGATTGCAGTCAACAGGTGCTAGTTTTTTTATAGGAGGGGCGGGGCTAAGCCACAAAAACATCACAAACTACCATTCTTAGCGAATAGCATATTTGATTGTAATAGCTGGTTTTAACCAATAGAGGGCGATTGCTTACATTTTCAGAACATAATACACCAAACTAAAATAGTTGTTATGCTGGTATATACTTACTTTATACTAGTTTAAGGGTTTAGTTACTCTTTAAAGAACAATTGGATTCTGTGACAATTGTTAACATAAATGTATAGTAATCGGTTTGCCTTTCTGTCGTTTTGTGTTAATTTACTTACACTTATACCCTAACAGCCACGGATCTAATCAACAATCTCCTCCAAGTGAAGATGCGGAAGAGGTACAGCGTGGACAAGTGTCTCAGCCACCCCTGGTTACAGGTGATAGTTTGGTTTTTCTTCCCATTTTGCCTTTTTAAAGGCAATGAAAAGCATGACATTTTAATAAAACTTTTAGCAATTTTTTGCAAATATTTTCCATTTTCAAATAAATAAATTACTGGTTTTCCTAACACTCCTGTCTGCTTTCCTCAGGATTACCAGACGTGGCTGGATTTGCGGGAGTTTGAGACACGTCGCGGCGAACGCTACATCACACACGAGAGCGATGACGCACGCTGGGAGGAGTTCGCCGATGAAAACAGTCTTGTTTACCCCCAACATTTTATCATGGCTCCCAACCTGGACGACATGGAGGAGGACCCCTAGTGACAGAAGTGGGAGTTTTTAAGAACTGGGATTGTCTCAGGAGATTTTTGGCATGAAGCTGGAGGTGCTGTAGGTTCTCCTTCCTGAACTGTCTGAGAACAGAGAGGAGCCAATGGAACGGAGCGATGCCCTCACAGAGGTTGTAGCTGGTGCACTACTCAGTGCCACAGGTGGAAATGGGTGCTACAGAATTACGTGCCCAGAGAAATGACTTCCTTTTCATGTCGTCTAAAAACATTTGGGGGATTTTCTCAGTTTCAATTCTTTTTTTTAAAAAAAAAAAAAAAACAAGAAGCCAATTTACATGCATAGAAGTGAAAGGTGAAAATGAAGGAAAAGGAAACCTGGTTGTTGTCTCAGTCCTTGTCGCTACATTTCTTTGGCAAATGAAATAAGTAAAATGCACTTTTCACAAGGGATTTACAGTCCAACATTTCAACTCAAGTATTTCTCGCTTCCAAACTGCTTGTGAATCCCCCCCCCCCCCCCCCCCCCCGACATCAAACTGGAACCATCACATGTATGTGTGTTTTTTTCTAATGTTTGTAGTTATTGTGCTAGGTTTTTCCAATTTGTTACTCCCAAATCCATTGAGCACTATGCACTGCTACACAAAGCAATTTAAGAAAATAAAGTTGAAGGAACAGCGAAGCAGCTCACACGGTCTCAGCTGCCTTGTGATGTGGTAGTATTTGCAACATGTGTGTATTATTTGTGTGGCAGCTACAAGTGTGTGAAAATGACCAAGAAATTGAGACCAAACGTGTAAAAAGAAAAATGTTTTTCTGAATATTATTTTTGTGTGTGCGGATGACAATCTGTCAGTGAATGCAATAATAGAGCCAGTCATCCCACCTGAGGAACCCTTTTCTTCAATCGCTGTGACTGATTGAGGTCTGGATTGACCCTCACCGAGAGAGTCACACAAAGTGGCCAAACTAGAACAAAACAAGTCTTGGTTCCCCTTATTTGTCTTCTTGGGATTATTTCAACAGCTCATCTGTCTACAGTGTAGAAAGTGTCCTAGACAGTTGGCCTGATGTGGGAGTTTGAATCACTACCATCTCTTTGCTCACGGGGAAAATCCCTGCGGCTTGTTGTTCATTTTCTGTCTTTGTTGCCGCTGGATTGGCAGGTGTCAGTGTTTTGTATATTTTAGCTCATACTCATGGAATAAAATTTCAAATATAGGTATCTGTCTCTTTGTTTATAGCGCAGTAAGACATAAATGTCAAACATCTGAAGCAGTGCTTCTCAAATGACGGTACACAATAGCGCTACAGGGGGTACTTGAGAGAGAGAGAGTAGAAAATTAACAAATAAAGTGTTTGTTTTGGTTCCACCCCAGGCCTGAGATGACATAACAAAACTATAGAAATAAATCTATCAGGAGCCATTTAATGTTTTTCAACCTTGGGGTCAGGACCCCATGTACATTAAAATAACACAATCTTAAACAACTGTATTTATATACTTTGACTTTGTGAAATATAAATCTAGTTCAACTAAAATGTTGTAAAAATATAAACATCTGAGTTCAAACAATCAAAAGCTAATTCTAGAAAAAAAAATGTTTTTGGGGTCGCCAGAAATTATTGATATTCAAAATGGGGTCACGATCCAAAAAAGGTTGGGAACCACTGCACTAAATACTGTTTCTTTACACTTATTTACAAAATGAGATTCTATAAAATGTGTGTTATCACTCAGTCATTCCATCATTACGGATGTGAATCTTTGGGTGTCTCATGATTCGATTTGATTCCAATTCTTAGGGTCATGATACGATTCAAAATCGATTCTCGATTCAAAAATTAATACAATGCATAGTGTGTTAAAGCAAATTATGGTATCAAAACAATACAGTTTGTATAAGACAATTTTAAATAAATTGATTCCAATGATTTAATCACACAAAAGCAAACTAAGACAAAAGGTAACATTTATTCATGCTAAACAAAAAAAAAAACTTACTGTACAAGAAATAACAAGGTATACAAAAAAGGTGGCATTTGAAAAGGAGTGGAGCCCCAGCCTCTTAGAGCGCTGGGGCTGCCAGCTGAGTCAATGTAGAATTTTTATTATTATTATATCTTATTTCATTATTAATACACATTTTTCCTCTCTTCATCTCATTGTTCTCTGGGTGTATGCTGTCGGGTTATCACATTGTTGTTTGTCCCTTCTTTTGTCTTGTATATATACTGTATAGTTTTGTCTTTTAATGGATTTTTGAAGTTTATGAATCGATTCGAAATCGTGGAAGATTTGAATCATGATTATGTGAATCGATTTTTTCCCCCACCTCATCCATCATTATGCTCTAGAGTTGTTTTAAATAGTTTACTAAGCAAAATGTTGTAGTCGGACAAAGGAGGGTACGTGAGCCAAAAAAGTTTGAGAACCACTTATCTGGAGAATACATCACAACATGCCTCAAAGCGAAAGATTTTAAAAAAAAACTAATACAAGATAAAAGGCCTGTATTCATCGTGTATGTATCAATATGTGGGAGTGCTTGTGTGTTGTCAGGTCTGATTCTCGGCAGCTGGATGCGATTGCTGCACCACACAAAGCGGTTTGGAGATTAACCACAAGCGAGTAATGGTTAAAGATAAATAGCAGGGGTGGCGACGCTATGGGTTTGTGGATAACTTTGAAATGGCCCAAGATTAAAGCAAACACAGCTTCCCTTCATGTACCATATACTGTAAGTGCAGTTAAAATACTACAAGTAAAATGTCTCTTTCCTTGACCTGGGGTTATAGAAATGGCCTATTGTTTCAAGTTACAGATCTCTATAATGTGGTAAATGAACCAGACAGATGTCACTTATTTAGCTTACATGTGACTTACTCGCCATGGCGCGCAATCTAGGCAGTGGTATCAAAATTTAGAAATTTTCAAAATCTGCTTCTTCTAGTTTGTTCTGTTCAAACATGTAATTTAAAGCCTTATACAGAAATTCCCCTCAACCAGAACTTATATTATGATGTAACATTAAAGATATTCAGCTGTTAAATATCTGGAACTTCCTAAAACAATGACTTGAGCCAAGTTTTCCTGCCTTGTGTAAATCACAAGTTTCACTCCATTTATTTGACCAACCCCCACATCTCCAAATTTCACTAGAAATCTGCTAGTGTCTCAGAGATTTAAGAGTGTAAAGTTGCTGATAACAGAATCCAAAACATGATGAAATCAATACATCCAAATACCTTGACTAGACGTTATCAAGTCTACTGCAGCTTCTAGAGCCGGCCCATGCTTATAGAGCTTTATAGTCACTTTTTTGGCAAAGGTCACAGTTAAGAAAGTGGGGTTTTGGAATTATTATTCACTTCATTCATAATGAATAAAATTAACCTGCCACTCAAGGTAAAAAAACAAAACAAACTGTAGGTTTTAGCTATCTTTCTGTTCAAACTGTGGTGTCAAACTCATTTTAGGTCAGGGGCCCATATGGAGCGTTTTGATCTCAAGTGGGCCACAGACCCCGGAAAACAAGTGATTGCAACATTATTGTGTCCTAGTTTGCACTTCTACGTATAGATAAATGACAAAATATGTAAAAAACTGACAATACCCAAGCAATAAGAGATAGATATCAGTCCCAACAGGATCTTCACTTGAAATTTACTAGTTTTGGGGCCATTTTCTATTTAATTAAAGAAAATGTCATATTTTGAGGAAAATGTAAGAATTTTGTAAGATTTTCTTTTTCTCCCCATAACTGTTTGACATAAAAAATGACTTCAATCATGAGATATAAGCACATAGAAAACTGTGAGCCCCTGAAAATATTGTTATCGTCATTTTCACTTTCTCCTGCGGGCTGAATTGGATGCTCCAAAGGGCCGGATTTGGTCCCCGGGCATTACAGGAATGATGCAAAATCAAGGCTTGTTTGTTATATGAAGGATGCCAAATAGAAATAATTCAAGATTAAAAGTGTTTGAAGAATCATGGAAGCATCGATAGAAATCTAATCAAAATTGTAGACAATAAAAAGAAGATAGTGTCTATTTGAACAATTGCCTACGGACAACCCCCGATACTATTGGTAAGATTACCAAAGTACAACTACGTGGCATCTTAGGGTTAGGTTATAACTCAATATCGCAACAATTTTTAAGGTTAGGGTTAGTCTTAATCACATGACCTAAAGTGGCCAAACATGGATAGGATGTCGGTATATTGATACGGCAACCGTACGGATAGCCACTGCCTAAAATATATGAAGTGTCTATTCATACGAAAACGTATCCATAGACCCTGGAACTATTGACACGGAAACATACGTTTCCGGACATTTTCTACTGAAGTGTAATGTGCCTGTGTGTTTTCACTGTGGTCTAAGCATGACTCAAGAATTCTCCCTTCCGCTGTCGTGGGTTCGAATCCCGCTTTTGTCATAAATATTTTTTCATTTGAACATATTTAACACGGCAAATTCCACCTTTAAAAATACATATACCAAAAATATTAACATTTCAGGGTATTTCCTGGTTTAGGGATAGGACTAAAATAAAAGGGTTAAGCGGGGTAGCTAAAAATACTGACGGTACTTTAAGTCACGTGATGCACCAATAAAATGGCCAATGTTCCATATGGATAAAAGGACGTCAATTGATACGTTTCCGTATGAATAACCACGGCCTAAAAAGTATTAACAAAAAAACTAACAACAGTTGGAAAGACGCTGTGCCAACCCAACAAAGCGCAGTGGTGGGACACGTCGTCCACCACTGAAAAAAACAGGACTACCAGTAACAAACTGATCCAGAACTAAAACAACAACCTTACAATATGGCAGAAAGTAAAACCTTACCCCACAACTGATGCCACGTGTGTCTCTCGCTCCTCGTTTCCTCCTCCCTCACTTCCTGATTGTTGATGTGATGCAGGTGCTCACCTGCACGAGGCCTGGAGGCACGAGCCCAACACATACGTCATGTAAACCTCATTGAGTTAAAAAAAAAAAAAAAGTGGATAAAATAGAAGCAGAATGGAATTTAGAAAAATTGGATAAAAGGATAAATAAAAAGAAAAATGTGTAAAAACTAAAAAAACAAAAACGAAGAGTAGGCAACACATTTTGCTAAAAATGTAAATACAAGGACTTTGTTGCAATAATTACGAAAAAGGATACAAGATTCATAGCCTGGCGATAAGCCACACCCACTTCCTTACTTTTTTGTAAGAAATTGCGTGTATTAAACATTAAATAATACAAGGACTAACCGTTACACCTACGACTCATAAATCCCATGGAATTAAAAAAAAAAGTAGAAAAAAGAGAGAAGCAGAATGGATAAAATAATTGAGGAAAAATGGCAATAAAAGAACAATTATTATAAATGGAAGGAGAATGAGAAGAAATACAAAATAATATTATGAAACATGGATAAATAAAGTAAAGAGAAAAAATGTGAAACAAAAACAAAGAGTAGACAACAAATTCATGGTTTTGTTTTTCATTATTTTTTGCAAAAAAATAAAAATACAATAACTTGGTTGCAATAATTACAAAAAAGGCTACAGGATTTAAGGAAAACATTTTTCCTTACTGCCAGCAGAGGTCACTCTTAGTTGGTTTAATCTCCTGAAGGACTATAGGTTAATGGAAAGTGTGTCCCAGGAAACTGATTTTGACTTTTCCCCTTCAAACATTCTCAGAAATAGTATTTTTGAGTCCAGTGCAATGACTGAGTGTGTTTTTGTGACGACAGTTTCCCTAACATGAAGACATGTACATGAATCAACAGATGTTTAAGAAATAACATAAAAACATCTGGTGAAAGATCACAGACTGACTGTGTATATTTGTTGAGCAGCTTTCTAATGCTACCTCGTAGCTTCTCTGCAGGTCTCTCGTCACCTCCAGCTGAGGTTAGCATGTCGTGCGTCCTGGTTGTCTTCCCTCCATCTCTCCTCTCTTCTCCAAGTCCTCCATTCCTCGGCTTCTCCTCTCTTTACTCCATGCTGGGTGTCCGAGGGCTCCAGACCAAACAAGCAAACAAACAGAACAACAGAAAAACCCATCACCCAGACATGGCTGATGTGGGCTTGGGGGGGGGGGGGGTGGGGGGGATAGAGACAGATCTTGTTTGCTCAATGGGTCGGTTCCATTTCACTGTGATGGTAGAGAAGGCCTCCCAGGACACGGCTACACCCGCACTTGTGTTTGACTTCTGTGGGAGGGGGGAAGGAAGGTGCAGGGGGAATCAAGGTGGTCCTCAGCCTGCACTGACACATCATCTTCTGATCCAATACACAACCAGACTGCGTAGCCTTTATCTAAGCTGGCCCTGTACTCTTTATCTGTGGTCTTGGCCTTTTATCTGAGGGACTTGTTGGTGTGGCATTCTGCGAGCGGCCTTTCATCCTCTCACCGCTGGCCTTCAGCCGCGATCGGTAAATAGTGACTCATTATAGTGTGTTTTCGGGGAAATGTTGAGAGGAACAGGAATTCTAAATCCACAACTGGTAAATACTTTATCGAGCATTCGGGATGAAACCGAAAAATCCAAACATTCTGCTTGCGACGTTTGTTTTTCTCTTGTTATCTTATTTTGAACAGTGTTACACCTGTGGCGTTGCAATAAAATGCTGCCAGATATTTATTAGCCGTACTTAATGTATTCACAGTATGATGATGTTTCAACCCTGGGAGACACACGTGGGGAAACTTGTTGCTACACGTCAATAATAAAGAAAGATAAAACAGATATGGACACTGACACAAGTTGACAAAAAGGCATAAAAAAGTCATTATAAGTGATAATTAATTGAAATTTAATACATTCAAATCAATAACGGCACCAACCTTTAGAAATTGGCTGAATGTACATATGGAATGTATATAGATGGCCAGTATAGTACATATGGAAAAGCATAGATTTGTAAACTCTGGTGATCTACATAAATGGGAAAGAATAGGGAACCCTCTTTTGAACTTTATCAATGTTCATATATAAATATTGGACATGAAATGAATGGACAGGGAAGGGAATAGGGGCTGTTTTTTGTCTTTTCTGTATTATGTCAATGTATAAAGAGTGAGCACCTCTCTCCTCTTGTATGGATGGGTGTGTGTATGGATGCATGTTGTTGCTATATGAATAAGGGAAAAGGATAAATTGGTCTATATGTCTAAATAATAGTTTTCTCTATATTTGAACTTAATAAAAATATTTAAATTATTATTATTATTTTACATCAATTTTATATAGCACTTTTCTTGGCAGTCAAAGTCGCTTTACAATAAAGGGAGCAGTGTTGGCGTTTGGTGCCTTGCTCGAGGGCAGTTACTTAATTATAGTACTTAGTCTGAACGTTCTGGTGGACAACCTGAATTAATCTCTGTGTATGTAGTTCTGAGAAGACTTACTGATGATACGGTCAGAAAAACAACTGGAACACAATTCATAGGCTCATTTTTTTCCCCTTTTGATAATTTTTGTGTCATTTGGTTTTATTTAGAAATGATCTAAAAAAGGAAAAATTATGGAAATGTGTCATTTGAAATAGTATGACAAATACTATTGTTTGTGTAATCTCATTTGGAAAAAAAGATTTTGGTAAACTCAATAATTTGCCATGGTTTATTTATTTATTTATTTATTTATTGAGTTTATTTCCGACATGGTTACATTCACTTTTTTTTTTTTAAATTTTATTTATTTTTTATTTATTCAGTTTATTTCCGACATGGTTACATTCACTTTTTTTTAATTTATTTTTTTATTTATTCAATGGTAAAGTGGTTCTCTTCCCCTGCATGTTTATCTTTCATCTGTTTGCACTTGTGTTTGTCCATTTACAGGACATGTAGTTAATGAAAAGATAATGTTACTATAGCGCGATGCCCCAATGCGTCTGTGTATTGCAGGAGAAAAAGGGGCATCGCTCTGTGTGTGGTGACTTTTGCAGAGACATCATGGTCACCCTTTTGTTGTAAAAGCCTCAGAAAGAGGAAATGAAAGCTGGAAATGGTATCTCTCCTGTCTGGGAAAATGCCGATGAGCCCTGTAGGTATGTTTGGTTTGGTGACTCCAGCTGTGCCTGGAGAAGCTTCCCCCCCCCACCCACCCACCCACCCCCCGACCCATCCTTTGGACCAGCTGCTGTGTGAGGCCACACGTAGGACGCAATACACTCCCACTCCCCCCTCCACCTTAAAAAGGGACGGCTATTGAACTCTCAAGCAAGTGGCAATATTTGCTCACCTGAAATACACACATCTTGCCAAATGGGGTCGGGGTGGAAATAAAGGAGGCCCCCTTTTTTGCAGCTGTGGCCATCAGAGAAAGACCAGGCCAGGAAGTTTTGTGGCTGGATTAGAGGTGGGGGCTCACTTGCCGGGGGGCTGTTTAGCAGTGGCTGTCCTATTGTAGCCTAAAGGAGGCAGAGACCGTATTTGTCCGAAGCTGCAGGAGGCTGATGAGGTGCTAATCTGTTGAGTGGCTGTGTCATTGGGCCCCTGTTCCCAATAGCCTGTTAGCTGTCAAGCTCCTGTAAAAAAGGGCAGAATTTATGGGCTCCGGGCCAGGACTCAGCCATCGGTGTCCACGGGTAAGCAAACACAGATTGGACACTGATGCTGTTGCCTCTTTAACATCAGGCTCCTGGGGTGACACGTAGGCAGCCTCTTTTCAGGCCTCTTCAGGAGCTGTCAGCTCCTTCTCTGCTCCTCTGTAAACACCACAAATCATCCATCTGCATGTGGAACGGACCCTCAATCCTTACAGGAGGGAGGCTGCTGCTCTGTGCGGAACCGTGAGATATCAAACACTTAAAAAACCTCAAATATGATATGGCAGGTTTAATATTTACCAGTACGTTCTAATGCCTGTAAATTTTCTTGAATCTTAAACGTAGTGGTAGTAAAATAATTGCATTTCTTACAGAAATTTACCCCAAATTAGTTTTTTAAATGCTTCTCAGTTTAAAAAAAATGGTTGCCTATTTTCACGCATTGCATTGTGGGATGGGGAGTCCCGTAAACAGGTGCATTGAAGTGTTTTTATTTCATTTTAAGTTTTTCAACAAGGAGGACACACTTCAAAATATGTACACACTGCACCTTAATCTAATTATATAGTACTTAGTTTTTAGTTTCAGTATTTATAATTTGGTTTTAGTCTCAACATTTTAAATGATTATTCACAAGGTCACTTTAACTGTTTTATGAACTCTTGCTGCTATATACTATTTAACTATTTAACGTTTTAACTATGAAGACATCTCAGGGATGTGTGTGCAGGAGATGTGTGTTTTTAACGTCATCTTGTCTGCACTACTATGTATGTATGGTTGGCAAAATGACAGTGAAGCTCGATTTGACTAGATTTGATTTGACTTGATACCATTTTGGTTCCAGTTTGTTCCCAATATTGACACAAAAAAAATCAGATTGAAGCAAAAACTCTTCTATGCACCTGTTTCTGCGACTCCACATCCCACAATGCAATTTCAACAAACAGTTTGTTAACAGTGCAGATAAAATCAAACTTTCAAGCGCCAATTTCAACCTTTTTCCTTTAAACAATGTGCGATTCACTGATCCATGAGGCAAACGTTATGATTTTATCTAATAAAAACTTATGGGCATAGCAGCTTTAAGTATATTTCAGGGTGTTTTTTTTAATGAGGTCACCAAAAATAAACCCCAAAAATGTGGGCGTTCTTTTCTATTGGTTCAGCTTTTACTGGGGCTCTTTCTGTCCTCGTGTGCGCAGCATGAGGATATCTTGGGTTTTAGATTTGCCAACAGTGAGTCCCAGCCTGGGACACAGTGAGATTTAGTTGTGCTGTGCTCGCCGATGTGTGTGGATAATGGAAGCACCAGGCAGCCATGCTGTCTGAGATGGACTCGGCTCAGCAGTCAGAGGTAATCCCAAACTTGAATTTCTCCATCAGCCCTTGGATTACAGATAAGACTCCGACAGATATGAACCTCGGTGTCCCTCTGATCGAGTGATTGATGGGTAAAGGGACTGTTAGATGTGGAAATGTGTGTGTGTGTGATTGTTTTCTCAAGATGAGGCCTCTTAGTGATGATGGCTGCGGTCCACTGGATTCAAGGATACTTAATGTTTATTTCTATAGCACCTTTCATAGGCAGAGGTCACAAAGTGCTTTACATATCAGCTCATTCACACACCAATGGGACAGAGCTGCCATGCAAGGCGCTGGGAGCAACTTGGTGTTCAGTGCCTTGCCCGAGGACACTTCAACACATAGACCAGTGTAGACCAAGATCAAACCCCCAACCTCTTGATCAGAGGACGACCCTCTACCTCCTGAGCCACGGTTGCCCCGAGACTAAACTAAACGAGACTAAAATAGTCCATGAATTAGAAGATGCTCCACTTTCTCCCTTGAGACACTCAGGATTAGGAAAACCATTACAGATACACAACTTTTTTTATTCACAAGACCACGTTTGTCCCTTTGTCCACACACAGAGGGGATCTGACAGCATCCCTGCATGTGGAGGCCAATCGCTCATCGTGGATTATTGCACGGCCTTGATTGTAGTGATATTAGCCACAGGGCATCCCATGGGAGCATGGCTCTTTAATTAGCATAGCACTGCTGCCGCCCCCCCCCCCCTACTTTAATTGCCTTCAGTCTGTGATTAAATGTGTATTGACTCTGCAGTTGGTCCACTAATGAATAACAATGTGCTGATTTGGTGATAATAAATCTTCCGGCTGTAATACACATCCCATCCACGTTTCTTGCAAAGTTGAGACAAAGTGAAGAACAAGACAACTAATGTATGTGAGGGTACAGGTGCGTGTAAGTACAGTACATCCCATATTATGGCTTTAGCATGCACAGAAATATTCCCCATGCTTCATTTACAATTGTTGATTAAAAAAGTAATCAATCAATCAGCACATACCGGGGAAACCATTTTGCGTTGCCTTTTGTTTTAAAAGGCACATTTGTTGTCAGTGGAATTATGAAGAACTCATTCTGCAGCTATAAAGATAACATTTTATGGCCAAACACCTTCTTTTATTACAGAAATGGGGAAGTTTTATCACATTGGGAGCCACAAAATGTAATTGTCTGATCCGAGGGCCACATTATCAACATTCATGTCAGTATTTAGAATTATGACCAATCCAAGCATTAATACAGGGAAGAAAAAAGAAGGGTTTTGTCTGTTTTTGTTGCTCTCTTGTGTGCTTTTGGAGTAATTTTGAGCTTTATCACTGATTTGTGTTTTCGGAGTCCTTTTGTTGTGTATTTTTACTGCTGTTTTGTGTATTTTTCCATCATTTTGTGTGTTTTTGGAGTCCTTTTGTTGTGTATTTTTACTGTTGTTTTGTGTATTTTTCCATCATTTTGTGTGTTTTTGGAGTCCTTTTGTTGTGTATTTTTACTGTTGTTTTGTGTATTTTTCCATCATTTTGTGTGTTTTTGGAGTCGTTTTGCATGTATACATTGGGGGCCACACAATACTAGACCATAAGCTGCAGGTAGCCCCCGGGCCGCCAGTTGCCGAGGTCTGTTTTATTAGGTACTTAACTCTCACAAAAAGCAACACAAAATGTGTGTATGAAACCGAATAAAAACTTTCTATTAATTCATCATTTGTTTGTAGCGAATGACAATTTTTTGTTGTTTTTTTAAGTCTTACTTTGTTTTGAGACACAACAAACTGTCAAGTCTTAACAGACGATTGAATTGTAAGTAACGTATAACCCGTTTTTGGCTCTCACCTGGCAACTGAAAAAACTGCTAGTTGGAGGTTCATTCATTTGAAGTTGTCATTCTAATCCATCGGTTTGTTTGACATTGTTTAAATTAATATAAAGTTTGAAGATTTAAACTAACTTATATAAAATACTATGGCGGCTTAGAAATTTGGTGTAAAGCTATTCTAAAACAAAACAAACCAATTTTGGCAGCTTTGAAAAACCCAAAATGAGTAAATAAATAAACGTATGTTTATTGTTCTTTCAACAGTTTTACAAACCTGGCAACCTAAAATTGGAAGATTTAATGAGGTTATCGTTAATGAAGATTCACGTTAAGATTAAGTACCTTGTGGTAAAATGTGTTTCAGTCAAATTAAATATTCAGTTCTTGTTTGAATTTTGACCAAACTGGCAACCCAAAATTTGGTCATATTGATGTGTGTTTGTTAATTTTTGTGGTAATTTTGTGTTGAATCTGGAGTTGGTCGTGATTGTGTTTTGGAAATGAAATTTAAACCTGAGATATTTTAGCATTTCATATCACGTAGAGCCATCTGACCTTAGCTTCTCTCAGGCTGGATACCACCCTCCTCATGCTACCCCTGTGGTCCAATAGATACACTGTCACCTTGTTTGATAGATGCAGTCAGCATTGTGTAGAAAGCACCGTGCCCTGCATGGATACAGTCAACATGAAGCGTATCGGATGGCATTCCTCGCCACATTCTTCTCAATATCAAAAGGTGCGTATTTGAGGATATCCTTAGTGCGTTTACGCCTGTGTTTGCGCCCTGACCCATTGAGGCCACTGCAATAACCCTGGACTCCCTCCCACTGCATCCCGTCGCAATGACCACTCTGGGTTTTTATTTAGCCGACTTGTGTGCCTTCCCTGTCCCGCCGCTTTTCAGATTCATTTCCAGGTAAACACACTGAGGCCAGCCACAAACCTGCAGCCAACAGGCGTTGTCACAGCTGTGGCAGATAATGGCAAGTCCAAACTCCAGCCAAGCTCTGGAATGTTTACTGTCACCACAGGCAAGTTGGCAGCAAACATTTTTTTTTTCTCCAACACTTTCCAAGAGGAAGACTATCCTGTTAATAATTTTATTTTGATGAATTACACGCTTAACCCCTTGCCCTCGGTCTGTCAGCGGTGCAAAGACACAAAAGAGACATTGTTGAGCTCGTCTTTTAATTTCAGTCTGTGAAAAAAAGGAGGAATCCCCACTTTGAAAGCTGAAGCTTAAAGTTAACACATTCTCGCCAACTACTCCTGGATGTTTGAAGGAATGTCTGAAGAGAACCTCCCTCCTCTCACAGAGTGGAGATTGCTCTGGTTTGCAGCCCTCTTGCCCTTCACCCACATGGAGATGCTGCAGCTCCACTTCTTTAACTGACTCATTAAACTTTCACCACTTAATGGCTTCCCTCCTCATAATTAGTAACAGGAACAATGTCTGAAAGTGTGAAATGTAACACTCATCATCATGGAGGTAAGTTGATCACAAAGGTGAGAAGTTCAGCCTGGGGAGCAGAAGTGTTAGCATTTCTGACACTGCCAGTAGATTTGTTGGGAACGGAGGCTATTTGTCTCCTGCTACTGGTGCTGCTTTACTCCTCAGAATATGTCAGACTGGAATCTGTCCCCATCAAAAATCTTAAAAATGTATGTTTAGCACATCAAAATCCTAACTAGAAATGAGTTTGAAGGTCAAACTTAGAATGTACCCTAAAGATAAAGTATAATCTATGCTTCTTCTTTCAATGGTTTCCCAAACTTGGCAACTTAAAATCGGAACATTTTGATTGTAAAAATGGCATTTTAAGGAACTGGTTGCTGAGGTTATCTTCAATGAAGATTCATGTTAAGATAAAATACCTTGTGGTAAAATGTGTTTCAGTAAAATTGGACGTTCAAGTCTGGTTTTGAATTATTATTATTTATTTATTTTTACCAAACTGGCAACCCAAAATGGGGTCATATTGATGGGTACGTTTGATAATTGTTGATAAATCTGTGTTTTGAAAATTAAATCTAAACTAAATCTGAGCTAGAAACATTTCTGACGCTGCCAGTAGATTTGTTGGGAATTGCGGCTATTTGTCTCCTGCTACTGGTGCTGCTTTACTCCTCATACTGGAATATGTCTGACTAGAAAGTGTCCTGTTCAAAAATGTAAAAAATTTATGTTTAGCACACATATATAATCTATCCTACTTTCAACGGTTTTTCAAATCTGTAGAAATGGCAATTTAAGGAACTGGTTGCTATGGTTATCATCAATAGAGATTCACATTAAGATGAAGTACCTTTGGGTAAAATGTGTTTCAGTAAAATTGGATATTCAGTTCTATAATCTTATTATTATTACCTATAATGTTATTATTATTATATCTATAATCTTATTATTATTATTATCTTATCTTGTTTTTGTTATCTTGTTATTTTATTTAGTTTTGCACATATTAGTCTAACTACTGTTTATATTTATGTTTATATATATATATATATATATATATATATTTTTTTTTTTTTTTTTTTTTTTTTTTTTTTTCTAGTTGATTGTTCTTATTTAATGTTTACACTATTAGAGAGAGCACAGCTCACCAAGACAAATTCCTCGAGTGTATAACATACATTACTTGGTTAATAAAGATGATTTACCAAACTGGCAGACCAAAATTTGGTCATATTCACCATCAGTGCATCAACGCGGAAAGTCGTGCATGCGCAGAATGACCGGAATTAACTTAAAGCGGAATTAAGCGTTTACAAAATTGAGGAATTATTTAATTCAAAATTAAAATCGGAATAAACCAGCCACCTAATTCGGATTTAAGTTTAATTTGGAATTACATTTACATTAGGAATTAAGTGTTTACGGTCAGTTTAAAGAAGATTTAACTTTTATTCTGATTAAAGCTCCCATGTAAATGTGGTCATATTGCTGGGTGAGTTTGTTAATTGTTGGTAAATCTGGGTTGAACCTGAAGTCAGTCCTAAATGTGTTTTGAAAATTAAATAAACTAAATCTGAGCTAGAAGTGTTAGCTTTTCTGACGCTGCCAGTAGATTTGTTGGGAATTGAGGCTATTTGTCTCCTGTTACTGGTGCTGCTTTACTACTGGAATATGTCAGACTGGAATCTGTCCTCTTTCCAGCTGTGAACCAACCATGGTGTGCAGAAAGAGCCATGTACTGTATGTACCATATGCTTTATTCATACCATTTGTTAGCATTTATCTTCTCGTGTAGTTGGTGCAATGACGTGCAGAGTAAAGATAAATAACTGAAGGAACAAAAGAAAGGATCAAGATACTTTGGTGTTTACATTTGCATTAGTAATACAGACGATTGTGCCTCCACTTTAAACACAGACCGGTTCATCAGAAAGCCCCTTCTAAAGAATCCTGCACTAGTACTGGTACCATAACCAAGAAAGTACCTTTTACCAATACACATTATTATTATTATTATTATTATTATTATTATTATTATTATTATTATTATTCTTTTAGAATATCATACTAAACTGTACAAATTGAACTCAAATCCAAAAAAGAGTCAGTTGCCAGAATTATGATCAAGTCTAAGGCAAATTATATTATTACAAAACACAAAAATATGTTCAAAAACATAAATGCCTTTATCATCATGTTGTGTTTTAATTATTAACACGTTGCAATTTATCTAATATAAAAAGGAAGTGGTTATCGTAGAGTCGACTGAACAGAATGAACAGAACAGGATAAGTAGTTATAGATGGTGAATTGACAAATGTGCAAATTACATTGTTTTTATGCTACGTTGAAATAAATAAATAAATAAAATCCTATAAAAAAATATCAATGGTTTTGAATTCTGAATGTAAAAGTCTGTTTATGTTTCGTAGCATCATAGATATAACTCTCAGTATCAATAATTTGCAATAAAAGCAATGCTACAGTCTCATTAATGCAATAAATCTATTTGTGCCTTAAATTCCTTTTTAGCCATTTTTCAGCATTCAGTAAAATAATAATAACATAGCTACAAAGATTAGTTTATAATGTTTTCTCTTGGCATTATCTAGCATAAATTAACAATATTAAAAAAATAAATACATAAATTAAAAAAAAACAAAAACATAGTCTTTACATATTTCTGAAATAACATCCCCAAACATTGGACAAAGAATGGACTAATCTTAAATAATTATGAGATTAAATCAGACTAATACACAAATGATAAAATAATAGCAGCATTTATTCATTTATTATTAGATGTGGTAATCAGACAACTTATTGTTGCAGATGTGTTAGCACTTACATAACATGAGACAATAACTATGTAAGCATTTACAAAACAAGAAAGAACAAAACTCACTAGGTGCCCCAGATTAAAAAAAAAAAAAAAAAATTGTTTTTAGCTAAACCTAAAAAAGTGACCTTCACCTATGTGTGAGAGCTCTGTGGAAAGTTGATTATTAACATTGGAATTAGCAACTTGTCCCACTCAGGAACACAGTGTCACTGAGGTCAAGGACCTGAAAAGATGGGAATCAGTACATGTGCTTTACTTTAAAAACAAAAACAAAAAAAACAAAAAAACTTTACATTTCAAAAGTGTGGATAAGGTGCTTATTTTATGTACTTTTTTATTTTTTATTATTTGGTTAATATTCTCACAGAAAAAGGCCTGAGTGTGTCCTGTGACATCTGGAAACAACATGCAATGCTTGTGCAACAAGGCCAATGCGTGCACGCAGGACTGTGGATATTTTGGACTTTTGATTACATTCATCAGTCAACACAACCAATGTTAATCATTAGTTACAAAAATATATAAAAAAGAAAAAAAGAAATTAAAAAAAAAAAAAGGGGGGGGTCACGTTATTTGGTGTTAAAACATGAAAGCTATACAAAAAGCAACTACTTTCCAGCAAATATTATTTTATTTAAGAGATATTAATTTATTCTGAATATGATAGAAGTGATATATATTAAATACAACATAATCATAATATACAATATTATAAACGACCCATGTTGACCGAGTGTGAGAAAGCACACGTGACGCATTTCCAGCCTGAGTCGGTGGAGAAAAAAAAAAGGAAATCCCAAATCCTCAAACACACAGAGCTTTTTCTCATGATCTCATTTCCAAGTTAAGCAGACAGTGTTGGTCCCTCGTCAACACCACAGGTTTGCTCGCCTTTACTAATGGGGGCTCTATACTGATAGTTATGCTCCTGCGTAAATATGCAGACAAATAGATGTACAACCACCGACACGTGGCTGGCACCGCTCTGCAGCCTCACCTTGATGTCATACAAATACTGTACGAGCTGTGGGAATTATAGGAGGCCCTGCGCGCTGCGAGGGGCCACTTTAAAATACAAAATGCATGATAGAAAACACGCAACATAAATGTCGATTATTTTTTTGCAGTCATATGCACACTCCAAAAATATGCGCCAAAATGCAAATGCAGGAGATGAATTTATGCTGAGAATAATATTGGATGTATGATCACATTTTGATTTATTCATTTATTTTATTTTATTTTTTGCACCGCTTTAAAGCAAAAGCAACGCGGAATTAAAAGTGTTTCTGAAGACAAAGATTTTTTGCATTTCGTGGTAGAAAAAAGAAGAAGCCAATTTGTGAGTGTTGCCAATAGAGGGCGCTCTGGAGCCACGTCTCTTATAGCAATTAAAACACTGAGAAAACCGGGCATGTTGCTTCAAAGATCATTTCCGATAGTTCATTTTATTGCGAATACTGAGGAAATAAACACTTCAATACATTATTTTATACTAAAAGGTAGAGGAATAACAGATTTATTTAAAAAAAAAAAAAAATAATAATAAATCTGCTTATATTAATAATTTGCTTTATGGAAAAAGTGAGTTTTATCTTTACAAAAAATAAGTTCAATTGACAAAAATGTGTTATATCACAAATTCCGTGGAAAAACTACGAGAATACAATCTTTAACATTATTTCTAATATGATTATAGCTCCAGAAAAAAGAAAAAGACTAAAAGAGGATGTGCGTAATAATAATAAAAGACACTAAACAGCAAACACATCTCTTTTTTTTTTACATTTCCTCTTTGTTGTCCCTGCTGTCAAAAACACAATAAGAAGCTTTTCATATGAAACTGCTCTTTTCACTCATTGCAGGTGTACAATTGGGGCGGTGTTGGGTGTTGGAGAGGGGGGGCGGCTTGAGGAGTCTTGCGCCTAGGTGCGAGGAGATTATTCAAATGGGGCCCAAGGCGTAGAAGTAGGGATTGGAGGCTTGCCTGGCGCTCAGAGCTATATCACAGTGTTAACGAGCAGCACGGAGCGTCATTTCAACTCCACTTCACTGACAGACGCGTCTCACGGCTGGCTCCACCACCACCACACATGCGCCAGTCCTCATAGAAGAGACCAACGCAGACGACCCAGTCACCTGCTATTAGAGACACTTTGGGCTTTTCCTCTGCTGGGAGACGCTTTGTGGAAGTCCTCCATGATGCTTGGAGCAGTTAAAATGGAAGGACACGAACACACCGACTGGAGCACCTACTACGGAGAGCCTGAGGTGGGTACCTTAAATATATATTTTTTCTCCCCCCCGTCTAAAGCCGATCCTGTTTTATACAACTCAATATTAGCCCTGAGATAATATTAACTTTGTGATCAAATATTGACTTGAGGCGCCTCCAAATCCTCCCCCATCTCCGCGCAGCGCGCACTATCCTAACAAAGTTGCTTGACATGAAAAGGAGGAACTTTTCACACGAAATATCATTTTTAAATACGACACTTTTCGTTACTATATCAGATTAGGTTTTCTTCTCTTTTTTTTCTCTCCATTCAATAAAACAACTGCAGGTTTATGATTTTGTGAGGGTTAGGAGGAATATAGGGGCTAAAGTCGGGATTTTAAAAAAAGCTGATACCTGTTTTTACAAACACCATGTTTCCATTTTCTTAACTTCAATAAACGCTAAAACATTTTCGTATCATTTACATATAGTGCTAAAACAGAAAGTAAATATTATCAATAACTGTTTTTAGTGGAAAAAGTAAACGAAACAAATTTCATTTTTACACATTTGAGCCTTTACGCACAGATTACGCACGGATAATACAATGTTTTTAAAAGTATCTAGATTTATTTTTTCAATCAAATTTTTTTTCTTTCTTTTTTACATGTTATTTGTTAATGTGATGATGCTTTTAGAATTTACAGCTCAATTTATTTCCTAAGTGTTTAATGCCAGAGACAAATTAAACTCATGAATGCTTCTCTCCCTCATCCGCAGTGTTACACCTCAGTGGGCAACATGAACACGGGCCTGGGAATGAACTCTATGAACACCTACATGAGCATGTCCGGCATGGGCACCCCTGCCAACATGACGGCCAACTCCATGAACATGTCCTACGTCAACACGGGCATGAGCCCCTCGATGACCGGCATGTCCCCAGGCACGGGGGCCATGAACGGCATGGGCGCGGGAATGACGGCCATGAGCGCCACCCTGAGCCCCAGCATGAGCCCCATGACCGCGCAGCCTGCGTCCATGAACGCGCTGACATCCTACACCAACATCAACGCCATGAGCCCGATATACGGACAGTCCAACATCAACAGGTCCAGAGACCCGAAGACCTACCGCAGGAGCTACACACACGCCAAACCCCCCTATTCCTACATTTCCCTCATCACCATGGCCATCCAGCAGTCTCCCAGTAAGATGCTGACACTGGCCGAGATCTACCAGTGGATAATGGACCTGTTCCCCTTTTACCGACAGAACCAGCAGCGCTGGCAGAACTCCATCCGCCACTCTTTGTCCTTCAATGACTGTTTCCTCAAAGTGCCCCGGTCCCCGGATAAACCCGGGAAAGGCTCCTTTTGGACTCTCCATCCGGACTCCGGGAACATGTTCGAGAACGGCTGCTACCTGAGGAGGCAGAAGCGCTTCAAATGTGATAAGAAGATGACTAAGGACAGCGGCCGGAAGGGGGACGGAGGCTCCTCCAACAGCAGCTCAGAAAGCTGCAACGGCAACGAGTCCCCGCACTCCAACTCCTCCTCGGGCGACCACAAACGGTCCATGTCGGACATGAAGGCGGGTCAGGCCCTGAGCCCGGAGCACACCGCCCCGTCCCCGGTGTCCCAGGGCCAGCACCTCATGTCGCAGCATCACTCGGTCCTTGCGCACGACGCGCACCTGAAGCCGGAGCACCACTACTCGTTCAACCACCCGTTCTCCATCAATAACCTCATGTCATCGGAGCAGCAGCACCACAAAATGGACCTTAAGGCTTACGAGCAGGTGATGCACTACTCAGGCTACGGCTCCCCTATGACCGGAGCGCTGTCCATGGGCTCCATGGCAGGGAAACCGGGCCTGGATCCCTCCTCCATACCCGACACAACTTACTACCAGGGCGTGTATTCCAGGCCGATCATGAACTCTTCATAAATGTCCCCCCTAATCCTGTCATCCAATGAGGACTTTCCCCTCCAATTTGTACATTTGTAAAAAACGAAACAAACAAAAATATAAACTTTGTGTACAATATGTATTTCAAATATTTTGGACATTTCCCTTCCTTTTTAGTTGTCGAGTTTGTTCGTAGCCTAATTAATTTGAGAGAGGATGTAAATGATAAGAAGAATAATAATTAAAAAAACAAAAACAAAAAAAAAAAAAAAAACATGTGACGATCTGTGAAGAGCCTTGGGAATGGACTCCAAAGACAAAAAAATCTCACTTTTCTGTAAAATAGCCTCCATGTGAATACCTGGAAATGAACTGAAATGCCTGACAGGATTTGTTCAATCATTTGTGTAATTCCTATTTATGGCTTGTATATGTGTATTCTTGTAGTGACAAGAACAGAATCTATATTAAAGTGTTATTGTTTTTTTCTTTCAGAACACTGCTGTCTTTATTATTATTATTATTATTATTATTATTATTATTATTACTGAATCAAAGATGTAAAAAAAAAAAAAAATCACACATTTTATTTAAAAAATAATGGGGAAAAATTTCCTTTCTAAAATATAAACTATGATCCAACTGTTTATTTAAGTGCATAAATTACTCAATTGAAACCATGACCTCAAAGGAAATTAAAGTTGTATTTATTATCAACTTGGAACCATTTTTTTGGAACGTGTAATACAACATGTTGGCGCATAAAAACAACTTCATCACAATATTTATTTTATTTATTTTTTTTTCAAATTCTGGGATTTATTCTCACCCATGTGTTGTTCTAATAATGCACACACTTCCAGCAGGGATTAATAGCTTTGCTTGATAAAATCCGGGAACAATGCACTCCCTTTGTCAAACAGGGAGGGGAGTAAACAAAACAATGATATGCTCATTAACCCCAAACACAAATTGAGATATTAATGGTAGGAAAACAAAGCTTTATCCAATGCTTCAGCTTCGATCTCATTTGGAATTAAAGCAATAAATGCCTCACAGAGCATGAGTTTGAATTTATTATACATCTTTCTTTCATCAGAAATCAAACATTTAATTTCGAACAATATTCTCCCTCTTACAAAGACGTGCAAACTAATTTTTTTGGAAGGGGTTATATTTAGGAAAAGCATTTACGCACGGTGCGTAAATGAGCCGCGTCCACATTCCCACACATGCAGTAGAGTCAAACTGTCAATCAAATATTAGCCACATATGCATGGCTGTCACTCAACAAGCCATCTTCATGTCACACACACACAGTCTAGGAGACACGCACGCACACACGCACGCACAAGCACAAGATTAAGTGTCATTGTCACATAAAACAGGCTCCCGTGGCGCAGGAGAATAGTTGGTGGAAAAGGAGGCTGATTCTGGAACAGAGCTTCCTGAATGTGATGCTCTAACTTCTCTCCCCACAATCTGGCCCCCATTGTTCTCTTCCCTATTTTCAAAGTAGCCGGACCCTCCCCTCTTGTTAGATAAGATTGGAGTCGTTGTCTGCATGGATGCAGCAGCTATATCCCCTCCTCTGCCTGTCTCTTTTACCTCTCTGAACTCAAATCCAAGGCCGGGGATGGTTTGGTTTGGGGGCCAGAGGCAAGATGACACCCCTTCGACTTCTAAACACGTACAAGTGTGCGTTTATTCTCCAGACCCTCTTTACAGATCGCACTTTAAACAGCATGATCTGCGAATAAACAAAGCCAGTAAACAATAGAGTGGAGGCTGTGCCCGCATATAGAAGAGCACACACACACACACACACACACACACACACACACACACACACACACACACACACACACACACACACACACACACACACACACACACACACACACACACACCAAATTGCACAAGTGTAAACTTTGAATAGGACGCTGCAGGTCTGTAAATTTACACAGACATTAAATTTCGTTCTATTCATTTTAGACATATAATGCTAAGCTGATTTTTTTTTTTTTTTTTATAACACACTGATCGATATCTCTGTAAAATAATCATTTTTTTTAACTAGCGGGGCAGTGAAATCTTTGCTTTGTGCTAAAGTCAACAGTGACAGAGTTTGAGCTCAAATAAATGCCGTGATGTCTGGAGCCCTTTGCAGAAGGCAGAAGGCGAGCTTCTACAATGGGCTCCTGTGTGGCTTGCCAACAACAAGCACCGGCAATTTTTGCACAGGTATGAACCTTTCTTTAAAGCTCTATTCAACGGCTTTGTTTCCCTTAAAACAATGCATTGTTTTTAGCTGAAAGATTTGTGGGGATGATGCTGTGACCGAGGAATGCATGATGAGGAGGGGCAGTGCATGGCTGATAGCCGAAATTCATGAGAAAAGTATTGGATTTCATGGCAGGGTGGCGCAAAGCTGAGAGGATCTGCACTGTGTCTGATACTGAGCAAGTGATGATGATGATGATGATGATGAGGGTGATGGAGAAATCCAGTTGCATTTGGAAAAAATAACAAGTTAAATGCATTTTCTAGAATTATATAATTTTCTAAATTTACTGATTTTACATTTTGATATATTTTGTCCTTAAGGGCATTATTTTTTTAAGATTCGAAAAACCTATTTAAAATCTAAGATAACTTTATATATATATATAACAAAAAAAAAAAAAAAAAAAAAAAAACATTTAATTTGAAATTATGGGTTTTCTTTTAAAAACATAAATTAGATGGACATCTCATTCAATCACTCGATTGAAGATATGTGTGGAAGAGATGTGTTTGTGATGATATCTTGTGCAGGGTGTGTCTGATGTCTGTCACTATGGGATGTTCTGAGCATCTGATGTCTACTATAATTTACAGATGTTTTATATTTTGAAAACAGCTTTTATTATTATTAACAACTCATTTTTAAATTTCTTTTACTATTATTTTTCATCATTGTCATTATTTTTTCTTTGTTAGATAACGATGAAACTTAAAATGTGTTTATAATTAAACTATAATGTTCTTATTATTATCATTATGATTATTTTATCATTATTATTATTAATAATAATAACACACAATAAATAATAATAATAATAATAATAATAATAATAATAATAATAATAATAATAATAATAATAATAATAAGTTAACTGAAGAGATCGAATAAAAATATATATTTTAATTTTAAGCAGTCAGACAGCTCTGCATCGTCTCTTAACCAATATTGAACAATAACAGCCAGAGGCGCGGCTCTCTTTCGACCCCTTCAAAGCGGGATAACCCTTCAGTCAAGCCCCCTCCAGAGCACACTGAGACCGGGATGGCCTTTTGGAGCTTTGCCGGTTCAAAGGTAACAGGTCTCCATCTGTACAGGCGGACATACAAGTGCGTGGAGGCCACATCGCCCGAAGCTCAACCGCATCTGTTGGACAGATAGACTGTGCGCCATCATAGACATGCAGGCGCATCTGTTGTTATAGCAACTAAATGAATGGAAGGCACAGCCTGTTGATCCCTTTTACTCTGCTAACCTGATTTATCTGCATTTCTTATTGTGTTATTTGCATATTCCTTGATTAAGGTCTGAGAAAACTTACACAATAACACAATGCGGAAAGAGGATTTTTTTTTTTCTACGCCAGCATGCTCAATACTTCTTACCAAACAGGAAACCCAATTGTTTATCAAATAGCACCAAAATATATTTTTGTCACATTTGAGAATTAAAGCACTAAAGATATCCAGCTTTTTATTTTTTTATTTTAATGCATTTGCAACATATAAATTAGCAAATTTCTTTAATATTTGTTAATAGTCTCTAATTGTACCAAACCTGCACAGTGAGACATTTTCCCTGCAGCGATGCGTTTTTTAATGCTTGGGCGAGTTTGGGCCTCTGTTTTTAATGGGTGAGTCAGCGCCTCATAAGCCTTACGTGCACCCACCCTTGGGCGTCGACTGAGGAATATAAAGGCGGCAGACAAGCACTTGCACCATTTTATTTCCCCAAATATTTTTTTCTTCTTCTATACTTCTTTTTCTATTTAATTAAAAAAAATTTGAATGGTGAAAAAATGCCAAGAAAACGCTTTGGAATACTTTCAGGAGCGCAGCAGCTCTGCAATCGTGTTTAATTTAATAATGGGGCTTTAATTGGTTAAATAATTAAGAGTAATAGTTTATTTAGGGTCTTGACGTGGATCATCAGCTAGACCGTGCAATAAATCAGGTGTAGTAGCACCATTACGCGGTGTTTTACGCACACCAGGACGTCTTCAGCACCTCCAGACTGCAGCGCATGCAGCCTCGCACTGGAACACCCAAGTAGATCTGTCTCCATGACGACGTCGGGACTCGGGTCCAACAAGCTGTAATTCTGTCTCAGCCTTTTTCAGGGGAGGGATCGTCCACACCAGCACGACTTAACGCCTATTTCACCAGAAATACTCCTAATCCCATATCTTAGTAAGGCAAACTGTCGTCCCTCAGTATATTAAAGAGACCACAAAGTCAAAACCCACCTAAAGCCAGCAGCCACCCAGAGATTCACGGCGCGGCGGCCCGTCCTGGTGCGACCCCCGGTTTTTTTTTTTTTTTGGGGGGGGCACATCTTTTCTCTCGGCCGATATTGTAGAAAAATAAATAATGATTGTTTTTTACGCGGTAAATCTATCATCAAATAGCATTAGTGAACAGATAGAAAATAATAAAATACAGAAGGCCTAATAGATAAATGAAGCAGGTGGAAAACAGAAAACAAAAAATAGAAATAGTCTTTGCCCTATTTCACTATAAATATATACTATATTACAATTTATTTGTATTTATACATAATTAAAAAAATATTCCAATCGTTAATAATAATAATAATAATAATAATAATAATAATAATAATAATAATAATAATAATAATAATAATCTACGAAATGAGCACTAACAAATTCTTCATTGGCTAAATTGAACGAAAATTGTCACAATATAAAAGAAAAAAAAAAAAATCAAAACAAAGAAAATCAATAATTAAAATAAATAAATCGTCATTCAAAAGATATTTTTGTCCATCAGAAATGAGTTTGACTGTTAAAACCAAAAATACGTAAGAGATTGCTAATTTATTTGACACATTTATTTTTTAGAATTCAGGAAAAATTCATTCAGAGAAATAGATACAAATATGTTAATGCGTCATCACAAACACTGCCAGAAAAAAAAACAAAAAAAAAAAAACAAAAAAACAAACAAACTAAAAAGGGTCAAATCACTTAGAATAATTTGTTTTCTTAAATCTTAAAAAAAACAAACACACCCATCAACATATTTATTTAATGCTTTATTTGATAATACTCTAATATCTATTGTTTTTGGTTTTACTTGAAACGCAAGTTTTTTTTTTTCCTCAAATGAAATGAGGCAACGATTAAAACAAATCAATGGAGTGTAACTCAGATTTAGAAAATATAAATGAGCTGTTTCTATTTGATGGTTGTGGAATAATAACACTAATAATAAAATCACATAATTAATTAGATTAAAACATTTTGTTGCAGATTAAAACCTCACAGTTGTCTAAAATGTTTTTTTTTTTTTTTCCTGAAGTTGTTATATTTGCAAAAGGATTAAAATTTCCTTTTATAAAAGTCTAATTCATTTTCTCTCTCTTTCAGAAACTCTTTTCAAAGCAGATACATAAAGTACTCTCTCCTAAAGCTAAGTTTAACATAAATGTAAAAATGTGGGAAAGTTTAAGATTCAACATTTCTGCTTATGTGGTCAGGGTTGACTGGAAAAGTCCTCTTGGTCATCTGCTGTGATGATGAAGATGAAGGTGTGTGTGTGTGTGTGTGTGTGTGTGATATAGAGCACAGACAGAAAGAAAAAGAAGGATGGCTGGCTGGACGGAGTGAGAATGCGGACGCTAACTGTGATGTGTCCGCACTGCTCTAACATGACTGTGTGACATTCCTGTGCAGGACTTCTTCATGTCCTCAGAGAGGGAGAGAGATGAGCAAGCGATAGTGCAGAGTGTGTGTGTGTGTGTGTGTGTGAGAGAGAGAGAGAGAGAAAAGGAGAACTTAGCGCAACTGGGAGGTAATAGCTATAGTGGGACATGCAATGGCCTAAAGCTGGGGGGCTTAAGTCCAGTCCAGAGCTCTTATTCATAGATGTCTCCAAGCTCCAACACACCTGACTCTAATGATGGTGTCATCATGCAGCTCTATAGAAGGTCTGATAATGAGCTATCCTTTACAATCAGCTGTGGTGGACCATAGCATCTAAAACATGCAGGATATGGGGGTCTCCAGCTCTGGACTTGGGCCCTGACCTAAAGGCAATCTATTCAGGCTAGGGCTGGGTGACTCACTGTTTTTATGACTGCAAGTATGGATGATCAAAGTGTATCCTTCACAAAAAGGGGATCAACTCATACCAATAAAGTTCTAGAAGATAGATATTAAGGATTGCAAAGAAAATGAGCTTTTTAAGAAGACGTGATTGTGATATACCCTAGCACAGTGTGACGAGGATAAAAAATGGGCTTAAGAGAGATTCTAAAGCTGACATGGGTAACTGCGTCTCGGTGGCCACATGCTTATTTTTCTGCGGCTCTTGAAGTGAATGCACAAATTGACTCAGAAACCACACAAAATGACTGAAAAATACACAAAATTATTCCAAGAAAACACAATGATAGAAAAAATGAACAGAATGACAATGGAATTATACAAAAATGACAACAAAAAGAAAAAAAATGAGTCCAAAATGACAACAAAACTGCACAAAACGAGTGTGAAATATCCACAAAACCCCTGTGTTTGTCTCAGCTTAGCACTGAAGGAATAACAAACAAGTATGAGGGCGAACAAAACCAAGGAAATCACTAAACAGCATTGATAGTGATTAAGGGTGTATCAGATATTAATTATTATGAATTTATGTATGGTGATCTGGCTTCCAACTCTCCTTTTGTAATTAGCTATTCCCAGTATAGTTCTAATGTCAGTTTTTCACATCAAATCTCACTGCCAAGGCTAGTATAAAACCACAGTTCTGTCAGGGGTGTAAGAGAGGCCTTCTTGGCTGCATGTGATTGATCTGCCACAGTTTCTTTATCCCCAGAGTGTCGATATGTCCAGGCTTCAGATGGATCTCTGATGAACGCTTCAAACAGCAGCTCACAGGCATTACATTCCTGTTTCTGGGACATTTCCATCCACCGTATCACATTCAGTAGCACATGGCAGCAAACATGCGGCCATGTCTCCTCACTTCAACCCCCTCAGCTCCACTTCCAGGAAGTAAAAGCAGAGCTTTGCCAGCCAATCACAATGAAGGACACCCAACTCATTAAAAGTTAATGAAACCTATAAACGTGGTGCGCCAGCGATTCATTTAAACCCCCAATCCAATCTCCTCTCCCAGCAAAGGCAAACAAGCCCGTGTGCCCCCAGTGCTGTCCACGGAATAACAAACTACGGAATATTTTGTCCTGCATATGTTCTCCTATGCAGACATGTGCACATTGATAGGCTATCTTACAATGGGACTTGTCCAATTTAGAGACTGCCAAGGTTGGTGTTCAGCAGGGGTGAGTCCTGTAATCTGCGTCCGAGTTGAATTTAATGCCTTTACTTTAACGCCGCACAGCTTGTCTGGGATGGTCTGTGAAAAGATGTGCCATTTCAACATTCATGAGAATCACTGACATTCAAATAATGTGCTCATTTTAATACCGCATGAGTGGGAGCTAAATCTGTGTGAAAAAACAGCTCATACTTCCAATGGTAATGCCAATGTCAAGAACTACTCCTGATCCATGCAGAAAGATCACGCCTGAGCCAAACCAGTGGCCTTTCCTCTCTCTCTCTCTCTCTCATGCCCATCATGGCCTTCCGGTTTCAGGACACTCTAATCCATGGGTCACCAACACGGTGCCCGTGGTAGCCCTCATGGACAATGTGATTAACACAAAGATAAATAGATATGAGAAATGTAGTTAGTACTTAATTAGTACAGTTAAATACTGCCGATAAAGTTTTAGTATCCAATTAATCATCTTTAAATGTTTATTTTCACTGAAACATTGTGAGAAATGTTTTTAAATATTGCAGGTCTGCTGTATGGTCAGTGGTATGTAAGACATATTTTTAAAAAACAAAGTGAATTTCTGTTGCATAAATTGTTTTTCAGGAAATTTACTTTGACCTCCTGACACGTTTTCACTGTCAACTGCCCGTCTTCTTCAGAGGCGTCTGGTGATCGCTTTGATGTGAAAAACAGTAGTCTGAATAAATGAAAACTTACCATTATTATTTAAAAGGAAGACAAAAAGAACTTGCTGGAATTATTACGCGGAGGTCAAGGAAACATCAAAGCAATCAGCGGACGCCGCTGAGGAAGACTGACAGTTGACAGTCGAAACATCAAAGGAGATCAAAGTAAATTTCCTGAAAAACAGTTGTTTGAATAAATGAAACCTTAACATCATTAAAAATAATTAAAGAATTAAACAAAAAAATAATTAGCTGGAATTATTTTTATACTGTTTTAAGTTACTGCTAGCCTTCCATATTATCTTACTCTCTAATTAAAGTGAAACTCTGAAAATGTAGTATTTAAGAAGTGCTTTTCTAAACTGGTAGTCTTTAAGACTATACAGTACGTATGAAGTAACTCACAGTTTCAGGAAGGTTGGATGACCCGTTCTCTAATCTAATAACATAGCTGCTCACAATACGATAACATTCAATCAAAAAAAGCGTTAAGTGCCACGTTAATAAGGTTGAAACCTAAAGAGCGGAACAATATCCTCCCTTGTCTTTTGAAGGCCTCATTTCAACTGGGCTCCAGTGCCTCACACTGCTTCCCTTGGGGAATCCAAATTAAATTCCCCCCCATGTATAGTGCCACTGTCAGCCTGCTAATGAATTCCCATACCCTGACTTGAATCAAATTAATCCTCAATTTAATCCCATATAAATGGTGGCGTTATTTATAAGTGAAAGACGGATGCTCGGTTGAAGGATTGAGGAAAGCTGGGAGGTGTCTATGGGGCTGCTGGGCAGATTATTGTGAAGGATGAGGCCTACGCAGCAGAGTAGTCCCCAGATACACACTATTTAACCCTCGCCTGCTTGACGCTGACAGAAACATCTCAGCGTTTGTCACTTATTATCCTTTCAGATTAAGGAGTCAACTGGCAGATTTTATGGTTAGAGCTGGCAAACTCTTATCTTCAAGTGCCTATACCAGAAAGACAATGAGATGGAGACCCTCATCATACATAGCTGTTTCTGACACAGTCGGTTACATTTTTGACCGTTTTCAGACTCGTTGCAACTGTTTGAGGTGAGAGCGTCAGGGGTTGGATTTTATCTGTGGATGCAAATTCTATCTTGAACTTTCCTTTTCATGCAAATCAGTCCAGGAGATATACATTATTAGTATTTAGATCACGAGACCACTACTTTGATCCATTGTGACGGATGAGTGACAGGCAGTGTGTGCATATACAAATAAGCCACGCCAGCATAGTGAAAAATAACTAATGAGTTTTCGGTCCGCTGAGGTTTTACTGATGAAATAAGTTGAGAAAAAAAAAAAAGAACCAAAGTCAGTCCTGATGGTGGCTTAGAGTTCAGTTAATAATGTGCAGAAGACTGCCGTATAGCTTCTCTCTCTTGTGTTGTTTTTGGCCCTGTGGGGGAAAGAAAACACAACATCCAAAGATGCCAAAGCTGCAGTCACTTTCTAAAAAATATGCTTTTTTGCTCCAAAATAAATCCTGAACGATACACAGCATATTTGTGGTAGACTATTGAATCAAAGTTGTAGAAAACAGCCAAAGTTATAAAACGATACACAACTAACAATAAACATACAAATGATACTGATTCAATCAACCAAAGTAGGTTATTTAGGACGATGAATGGGCTGCTGTGTGAACCAAGGTTGGGATTCATAACTTCCAGGCATACAAAGGAAGTTTGCACATCGAGATATACGACACGCATTGTATAGTTATCAGATATGCAGAGGCATGTGATGGATATGTGCATGACAGATGGTTCTGAAGTCCATTTGGCAGATCACTGGACAGTTTGGATACTTTGAAGCTTGGTCAACCAAAGCTCTAACAGCCACAGTTTATTGAGGCATCTGTAAGCTTGGCTCGTGCACCTTCCATCATCAGGCAAAACACACACACACACACACACACACACACACACGCACACAAATGAACACACTAAAGTTCGAAGTTTCAATTCACCAAATCCTTGACAGCTGTGCAGTTTCCCATCGATATTCACGCCGTCGTGGAGTCACAACATTCAAACATATAATTTGTAATGCAAAATATAATTTTGTAGCAAATGTTTGCAAACCGACGGGGGATGTAGTGTGAGGGGAGGGTTACGGGGGTCTCTTGCATTGTTTGGTAGGAAACATTTTACCGAACATTTGGTAATAAAAACACGAGCGTCAGCTCAGAGGCTTAAAGCAATTAATTCAGGATCCTGACATAAACTCTCCAATCCTTTGACAGCTTGGAGCTGAAATAAAAATGCTAGTTCTCCTGGGAACGGCAAGAGATAGCTGGCTCTTTTCTGGACTGTTTGCTCACTGGCCCTGAGAGCAATCTTCCCCAGTCAGAATGAAATGCAAGGACACAAACAATGTACCAGCAAGAGAATGGGAGATGGGGAATGAACAGTTTGGACTATTTGCTCAGCAGAAGGGCAGCCACAATGGCCGGCCCATGGCTTTCCCATGCATCAAGCCTCTTAGTCTTAGGCCTCCCTTTGTCGCCTGGTTTCTTCTTCCATCGCCAGATAAGAGCCCAGCTGCCCTATACTTTTAATTCCCATTGTACGCCATACTGTATTGTAATTAATCAGTCCACTTTCTGCCTGTCATGGCACCGTTGTCTTATTGAATTGGTTATCGCACGTGTATCTGCGTTCACCTTAGCATGTGCAGCCGTTTAAGGGTTGAATCGGTGCTGCTTTGCCATAAAAGGCCGGGTGGCGGTCAGGGAGGGGGGGATAACAGCTGACCCCTCTTCTCGATTGTGAGGAGGAAGCACAAGTCAAGCACCAAGTGCGATACTGAGACTAGGGCCACCTTTGTGAGACATTGTGAGAGATTGAAACCCTTTTTCAATTAAAAAAACTGTGTTAAACTGGAAATGTGGGGACATTTCAATGACCTGATAGTAACATTGGACCAAAAGAACAAGTAATCTATATTATGCTATTTTGGTTTTTTGTGTCTTACTTTATAATTATATTTACATTGGCCAGTTCTGTGTTGAATATGTATTCCCTGTCAACATAAAAATTGGGTCTGTGTGTTAATGGAAATAGTTTAAATTCATTTTTAAAAAAACAAACAAATAAGAGGAGCAGTTGGCTGTCAGAGAGGAGAATACACATATGATGAAGGGGAATATTCATGCATGTGTGCAGACACTTGCTTAAACACACACAGAGACACACACACTCTTGCACAGAGGCCCATCCCCCTTTGTAAAGGTTGTGGTGTCAGGGACCCCCTGGGTGGTCAAACTGAGAATGATTTCAACACAATATAATGTTGTGAAGGTGGCCTTTGAGAAATGTTATTGACCAGCTTTACTTTACATTCAAACAAGCACTTTAACAAAACTTTAATACAGGTAAACTGTCTGGAGGTGTTACTTATCTGAGAGGAGCGATGAACTCGGGCAGCAAATGAGACATGGAGTCAAAACTGTTCTTTTCCAGCAGAGTGAAAACACAACCCACAACGATTCCACAATGGATTATTCTAATGGCTAAGCTCTTAATCTATCAGCTCAGATTTCAAAGTGCCAGCAGTTGTGCCAAGACAGGCCCCAGGAAGGAAAAGCCTTTTGTTTGTGACTGAAATTCTTAATATCTGACTTTGTTCAGTCACAAAAGAATATAAAAGGTACGCGCTGTTATGGAAGCAATACCTTTAAAGAGAAGCGCCATTAAGAAACAGAAAGCACTTGTTTTCACATCCACCTTTGGTGCACTAACAGTGCACTGCGAGCTTGTCAGACCTCAGGTATGGCAGATAAATCTCTGTCTTATTTGTGCCTGTGAGAGCCTGGCTCCTTGTGGGGTGGTGCTCTCAGCTTCACGCTCCAGCAACGCTGAAATAAAGCTCTGTTCGAGGCATTTCAACACCGCTTAAGGTTGTCCACACTCGTGTAATTTATGAGTTGAGAGGACTTGGTTATTTCGAGGTAACTGCGGCGGCCTGCAATCATCCAGCACTCATGGGTGGAGAAAAGAGGCACATGAGTCATGTAGGAAACTTACAACACTCCTCCAATTACCTTAAACAATGGTGGTCTGAGTGATACATGTTCGCTCTCTGCCGTGCGGTTCAGTCGCCAAACGTGCATGTGACGTGACCTAAAATACGGTAATTGGTTGTTCAGGCACTTTAGCAGGTTCGCTTGTTGTGTCACCTGTGGGTCACTGGTGAGGAGCTGGTAGGACAGGATCAGCATCATCCGCTCTGTGGCCCGTCGCTCACAGTGGGTGGTCGTGTAGACACAGGGCTCACTCTGTTTGTTTGCTTTTATTTTTTGCATTTATTTGCAAATTTAAATAACAATGCAGTCAATTTACGGTATTCAAAAATAATATATTTTGGATAATAAATGAGCAGTGCCATTGTAATATCTATAATAGCAGAAGTATTCAGTGTTTTTAGTATATGTTTCTAAATTAAATGTCTCCTAAAAGGCACATTATTCTTTTTCTTTTAACAATAATATGGAATTTCCCCCAAATTTTGTGTAAAATATCAAAAATATTTACACATTCTTTGATATCAAATATTAAATATTTGAAAATATGTTACAAAAGGTGCTGCTGCTGCATCTGTTACAAACAAATGTAATGTTTGTATTTGTTTTATAAAAAATTTTTTTGGCAAGGGGAAAAATAGTCTTTATTCTCACTGTAATAAGTTACAAATTCTGTCAGGAAAAATATTCAATACTAAAGTATAACAATGTTTTTTTTTTAATTAGATAAAAATATAACATAAGGTTGATGTATTATTTATTGCTATTTGGTAAATAATATTAGCTTTTATGTGTCCTGTGTTGCTCATTAATTATAATAATTGTGCTTTAATGCTCTCACGTATTCCATAAATGGAAAATAACTCACATAATTTCAGGTTAAGTTTATTAATTATAGCACACAGTTCCTTTTGTTTAAAAGACTGATGAAAATGAGAACATAAACCTATTTGGATTGATAAACAAACATCATTAAGAGTTCTCTATCAAAAACATTAATACAACATTTTCTGAATCAAAGGGTGGTTTTATTGTTATGACTAGTATATGTTACTATCATATTATAATATATGAGATAATTTACAATTTATATAATAATGAATCAGACAATCGCTTGATTGGATGCAACAAAGAAGAAAAAAGGAAAAATAAATGCAAAAAAAGGAAAACGTAAAACTAGAAATAGCATTTTAAATCCTAATCTTTATGCATATCCCTGTCTTTTCACGTAGATATTTATTTGTTTGAAAATAAACATGATTCGGGATCAGTGCTGAAGTGCTGTGGTTCATTTTACACAGAGACGATAGGTCGCTGTGAATAAGCTCAGATGTTATTAATATTGGTTGCAAACAGCCTCGGTGATTTCTTTTTTGGCCCTCTTGAGAATTGGATCAATTTTGCTTGTATTAGCTCTGCGCTTTGTCAATTTTGGATGGTTGGTTTTTACAGCCTTTATAAACATGTCCAGAAACCGGAAAAGAGAACCAAATCTTGATGAAAAACAATATGAATTTCAGTGTTTCAATGTTGTGCATTAACACATTTTGATAGCACTTTGAGATGTAATTTGTAATTTGCACTATATAACTTAAGTGGAATTGAATTGAATTATACGTAAAAATGCATGTTATCAGGTGGATTTTAACACTACTGAAATTTTAAATCTAAAATTTTAAAAATCTACAAATTTTAAGCACTTTTAATTAATGAAATACATGTTTACTATTTGTCAAATAAGACTTATAATTTGTTTTTGAATCAATTTGTAAAAATTCATCCTAGCCAGATGTGTGTTTTTTTTTTTTTTTTTTTTATCGTTCACACTTCTTCTTTGCCATGCAGTGTGTGAATGTCAGCACCCTGTAAACACCTTTGACACACATGCTTGAATACGACGGGCGAGTTAACTAAACATTCCTGGGTGTTCCCTGTAAAGGTCTACCACTCATCCACTGGTCGGCACTGACCCATAGCTCAATACCAAAAAAAAAAAAAAAAAGCACTGCAAAAATCTTCATCCCCCAACAATGGCTCGACATGCGTTTGTGTTTGTCTTGCACATTAAACACACACAAATAAATAAATAAATAGCAGTTGTAGAAATTCACCTTTTTTTCCAGTATCTGGCACAATCCCTAATACCTCAGTATGTTTTAAAATGCAGGGGAATGATGCTGTACGGATTTGGGAATTTGTAAGTATAATTCCTGGCCCGTGCTTATCTGTGCACCCAGACTATTTGAGTGTTTTGAGACGTGGGCTCCCTGAGGTCGGATCGAAGGCGTCCTAGTAGAACTGCACATCAAATAAATAGGAGGATGGGATTTATATGGAGGCTGTGCCCCTGTCAAACAGGGGCTCTGCTGACTGAAGTGATCCCCACGGCCGGAGTGGAGGAGAGGAGGGAGTGGAATCCCTCAGAGAGAAGAGGGATAGCCGTGGAAGAGCCTCGCTGATGCACTCACTGACACACACGCTCAAACACTCACACAATGTCCCCACTCAGTCTTGGGTTGTGACCGGCCCATGGCATTGGCCAGGTATGTCAGCTATGTTTGCCAAGCTATCCATCACCCATGCACCTTCCCTCCTGAAACAGGAACTTTTGTTTGAAACATGGGCTTGTTAAGCCCATGCTTTGACTCTGCTCGATTTAATTTATTTCCTCATCGCAGAGACAGAGGATTTATTAGCACCTGTGTTTTTCCCTTTTATTTCTGCACTCGGGTGTGTTGTTACTAAGAGAGACTGAGCTGCAGTTTGGGGACATCAGCAGCTCTTATCGCTGTGACCAGGGTCAGCAAATAAACGCACAGTTGTGAAGTTGAGCTGCATGTAAGGAAAGGGAAAGATTTATGACTGCATGAGAGAAAAATTATTTATTTCCAGCCCAAACATCAAGCGACAGCAGACAATACAACAGTATAGAGGCCACGTAACATGTGTGAAGGTTTTTCCATTGAGATACAGTTATTCTAGTGGTTTCTTTATATAGACGTAAAGATATATTTATGAATCACTCAATAGCTGCTTCCCATTACCCTTGGAAATGTGCCAAATCTAAATAGCGCAATAAAAACTGCTAATGGAAACACCTGAATTTTGAAAAATTTGAAAAGAATTTCAGATGTTTCGATATTGAAATGTGTCGCAAAAGCGCTATGAAAACACTTTTTCCAAAAATACACGTCACAGAACGTGACGTACATGGTCAAATGATGCAAGGTACCTGTTCACAAAACCACTTCTCTCCGAGAAAAACATGACGTGGTACGTGTTGACGGAAGAGGAGAACGGGACATTTCTTAGTATTATACTTTAAAAATAATTACTGCCACATTATACGTGAAACAACAAAGGAATACAGAGTTATAAGGAGGTTCTGAGCGTCCGTCTTTCTGCGGCGAAGTCTCGCATGATGAGATTTCACCAGAGTTATGATACCCCTGCCCAAAACAGCCATCAACGGAAACACATTCAAAGCGCATTTATACTTTGTCGACATTTAGAAATATCACTTTTATTTAGCAAAAATCCAGCTAATGTCGCTGGGAAGGCTAAGCGAGTTAAATAGGTTACTATCACTGAGTGCTTTAATGATGTTAACAGAAACGTAGACCTGAGTCATTCTGCTTTTGTGACTCTACTTGAGAACATATTGTTTAAGTGAAGCATGAGAATGGTCCACAAACAGCTGAAAAGACGTCCATGTGTGGGCCGGCCTGTTTGCTAAAGCACCTAAGTTGGTCAGACTTCCTTCATTCTCTGAAACACAGCCTCCATTTGTCTTTAGGCTGGGACTCCATGTGAGAGAGCAGATATCACTAAAAGTGCCAGGTTAATGATTGACTCCGGGCTCACCAAGCATCCTGCATTGAGTGGCCACTTTGGCTGCTCTTGTGCTGAGTTTTTCAGCTGTAAATGTTTGTGGTCCCACTATCCTCTCCAAGTCCCATACAGTACTATTAGCACTGGCGGGGGTGAGGGTGGGGTCGAGACTGACGTTCAATAAAGAACCGTTGGCATGCCGAGCTAAATGCAAGATAAGAGTTTGTCTCTGAACCTTTTAGTGCTTTATAAGAATGTGGCTGTGCAAACCTAATCTCCTCTCAAGATAAATTTGGCCCCGGCTTTTGTAAAAGCAAGTTCATGCATTGCCTTTTCCCCTCCTCTTTCTGCTAAAGCCTACTTTGACAGGCATGAAATGAGTCTTGGACTTTCCATTGACAGTTCAAGATGGAGTGCAAACTGAGATTAGTGCATGTTAATTAATTGCAGGGTTGATAAAATGACCTCGAATTCAATGGAAGATTTGTTCCATTTATTGCAATCCTGCCAATCAATGACAACGCTGTAATCCTGAACATTATGATCCATTTAAAAGGACAGAATCAGATAATCTATACTTTGCTATGGTTTGTAACTCACTTTAAATCATCCACTGGAAAAAAAACATAAATTTACAGTTTTTTGTGTTCTTCTTTTCTTCCACAGATATTTTTCAACATCCGCCGCTCGTTCCCCGTCTACTCTGCATCAAGTGACCTAAAAGCACTTTTCTATCAGTGTACTTGGCTATATCTACGTCTGACCTGTCTACCATATGTAATATCAAAGCCTCTGTCAGCACTGAGCTGAATGGGAACAAAAGAGAGGCCTCCATTAATGATTAACTGTTCTAAAAGCCCCGGCTTTTGTATTCCCATGGAGCCCAGGCTATCTGGCCACCATGTGACATGCTCACAGCATTTTTCGAGCAGATTGGGGGAAAGCTAGTGAGCAAACACAGGTGCTTTGGAGCAGCGTTGCCGACGCTGTCAGGGACAACCACAAACAAGAGCAGCTATGCCTGGCTAAATGAATCCCCACCCCTCCCAGCACCATCACCACCTCCACACACCCCACGATAACTTATGTGCTAGCTCTGTATATAGCTTCTCCCTGCACAACCCTTCCTCCTGGATGGTCCGTCTATATACCCCCCTTCCTTTCACCCACATCCAGTCTAATGTCCACTACGGGGGGCTCCACAACTTCTCACACCCTCCAAAGAAACAAACAAATAAAAATGAGGACAGCCGACCACGTCTTTGAGGTGATGGCATTCGCTGTGGTCATGACTAGTGGGAGAGCAAACAAATTAATGGTGTCCGAGTTTTCACTTTCCAAACCAAACTAAATGTCTTTTACTTCAAGTGGGGCGATTCTACTGACCCTGGTGTCAAACGCTGCACAAGGGGTTGCACACTCTTGCACTTGAAATGGTGAGAGAAGGCTAGAAGAAGTGAAACAGGACCTGAGGATTGGTTTAAATGAGCCAATTGTATCGAGGTGCCTCGAAGCAACACAATAAATCTTTTGAGTTTTACCCTCACAGGGTTTAATCGATAATAAAATCCCAACTAACAGGAGGGCTTCTGACGCACTGATGCTTTTCATCCAGGCTGACTGATTGTTGGCGGTGACCGCGGCTGCTGTGTAGCTCAACTTTGATAAGACAATCAGATGATAGGATGGCGTTATCTTAACACGGCTTTCCGGCTGGGAGACAAATGAACAGTGGGATAACAGCAACAATAGCTGGGCTCTTATTGGCCGGATCCTCCAAAGAATGGAAAAATTATCAGAGTGGAAAATTTACTACAGCCCGCACTTTATTTCATTTTCAATTTTCTTCCCCCCTGACAGGTCACAGGGACGGCTTTTTTTTTCTTTTTTAATCACTCAAATATTTATACAAACGGACAGTCTGCAATTAAATTATCCCATAAAGCCGTTATCGCATGAAAGATGATATAAAATGTTTTAAAACAAACAATTTAAATCAGCCGAAGCGGAAATGAAGCTGTAAAAGGAAGATGTGATGGAGAAAAGGCAGAATGGGAGAGACAAAGTGTGGGATGGGAGGAATAAAAAGGGTCAAAGGGACTTTCTCCAGTTAAACACCACTGTCTGGGTTTTCTGTCATTTGCAGCCCAATTCTCACAGACAGCGCGGGGTGTGTAAACTCAGGGATTCGGTCACAGCTTTGTTTGCTCTCTCTCCAAAAAAAAAAAAAAAAACAGAAAAAAAGTGATTGGAAAAAAAACATTGATGCCTTGGCATGAAACATTAGAGAAAGTGAATAAAATATGGTCTTTAAAAGAAAATGTCTTGTGTTTCATTTAAAACTTATCAATGAATGTTTAATCTGAAAAGAGAAAGACGTTGAATTGAATGCATTTGAAGCCATTCTTCAATAAAAGAGGTTTACCATGGTTAGAGATATAGTCTTAGAAAGCTCATCTCATCCCCTGTTCTGCTGCAGGTTCCCTGTAGGGATTTAACCTCTGCTGGTCGTGAGCTGAGTCTGATCAGAGGAGTTACAAATCCTTACTTTTAGGGGGTCTTACTGTAATTCACAGGCCTGTTGCATGCAGTAAAACGCGGGGGCCTGGCATCTCAAGAGGGATTTGTGACAATATCTTTGTTGCCGGCTCATTGTGTATTGGTGAAAGTCGTCCTGAACTATTGTCTGACCAAAATCTGCCTCAAACCTCGGCTCAATCAAAGAAAAGTTTTCCAGTAATGAGGTAAGACATGAAAGCTTGTTGAACAAGGCCACATGTTGAAAGGGTGCTTTTGATCCTGCCACTCACAATAGTGAAATTTGAAAAGAGCAAAGTGTGCTCTAAGCAGCAATGCACTGCATTAACCTCTTGTCTTTTGACAGGCCCACACCTTGAAAGAAGTAATGGTTCGCTCCATGGAAAATGGAGTTTATGAGTAATGGCGTCCTCGAAGGGGGAGGAGACCTTATTCAAACCTGCTGGGTCAAAAAAAAAAAAAAGAATCAAATATATCGCAAAGCTTAAAGAAACACACCACTTTCTTCACAACGCACTTCTACTGTTTGCAAAACTGACCTGAGCTAATTTTCTAATTGTGATTCCTTCAAAACCTCTAAAGAAGAGATTCAAGGTGCCAGTAAAAAAGGTTCACGTTTCATGGAGCTTAATGGGAGTGTGGAGAAGCCAGCGGACTAACCAGTCACGGGTCAGTGAGGCCCGACTCGTCTGTTAACACAGAGCGTGTTTCTGCGTTTCTGCATCAGCCCGATAGTTTGCTGACCCCCTCATCGAACGCTGACGAGAGCTTCCTCTTTGTTACACACAGCTCAATTTTAGTGGCTTTTAGGGACAGAAGTGTAACAAATATACACCAGGTTTCAGCAAAATACTACTGTATTTTTGTCATCTAAAACAATATTTTGTGCTTCTTCATCATAAAGTATAAACTAAATAAAACTAAGTCTGGCCTTTTGGGAAAGAGATTTAGGCGCAAAAACTAACAAATAAATTATACGATGTTATGCCTGCTTCATATTTAACTGTTTTTGATGCCACGACAAATTCTCATTATTTGCTCTTTCAACTAAAAACCTAATTTTGCAGAGCTGCAAAAATATTTTTTCGGATCTTGTTATAAATAAAAGAAACAAAAACACATACACTTCAGTGTTCTGAAATCAAGCACAACCAAGGAACTATGTACTCAAATATTAATTATTCATTTCACTATATCTAAAAAAAATTAAACAAACAAACAAACAAGCAAACAAACAACCAAACAAACTCCTAACTACCAACCAAAAGGGTTAGTCCAAACATTACACAATGTAAGTCATTTTTCTCTGTACAATATTATCTGATGCCAGTTAGGTTTGCTCTTACTGTTGTAACTTCCTGTTTTATCTCTTAATGGTGTTGTGTATCCTTCATACTTTGTTTTCTGGATCAAACTACTATTTTTTTTTTTTTTTTTTTGCATTTTAACAATTTTTAAACAGTTCAATTGGCTTCCTAATATGTTAGGTTTTTATTTTTTAGAACATTTATTAAAGTATACGTGTGAAACCACACATGCGTCATCAATTTCTAGGCTATAAAATTGACAAGTGATATTTAATAAATACTCAGTTTTTAATAAAAAAAAAAGTGTTGTATGCTTGTAACTTTATTGCTTTAATTGGAACTGGAATTATCGAATCATTTTCTCACACAAAATAATCCTAAATGACAACTTATTACTTATTATTCAATGTATTCATATAAAAATGTGGACAAAATCCTGAACATTTTCTGCCAATGACTGGACCAGAGACAGAAAAGCAGGTGTTTGTTGGCTCCCTCGAAACGCACACACACACACATACACACACGCACACACTCATTGTGATGCCTGTTGTCCAGGGCCATTTCAGCATCTATTCATTTTCCACACAGAGCTTTAAGACAATGGCTCTGGTAATGGAGCAACTCCCAACAAAGATGTGCTCAGGTGGAAACCCTCTGTCCTGCTGTGGTCACGCCTAAACTGCAGTCAATGACAGACACACAGTCTGATGCCTTTCTCACAGAAAAAAAAAAAAAAAAAAAACCAACCCATGTCGATCAAACTGCCCTGCAGGAGCTTCTGACGGACGCCTCAATAACCCTCTATTCACTAAAAGTCTCTCTGCCTCTTTTATGAATACAGCCGGTGTCCCTCGTGTTCAATTACCTGAGTCAATATGGATGTATTGAGCCTCAACATATGAGTCAAATCATAAAGTGTATATACAAGCGCTGGGTTGTTATGGCCATCTCTGTGGGGCAGTGGAAATTACATGGGTGATTTGCAGCCAAGGAAGTAAACAAAGTGGTAATATACGAGAGCAATAACGCACAAAGGCAGTTCCAGTGTGCTAAGCATTTGTGCAGATGTTGCTTGTCATTGCATCATTAAATTAACTGGTATATAACATAAAGGTAAATCCACTTTAATAGGACTGCATGTGGTCCAAATACAAGTGTGTGTGTGTATCGCTTGTATAGGAGACAGCTGTCGCTTTTTTTTTTTTTTGCACTGACACACACACACACACACACACGCACACTGATGCACTCAGGTAGCAGCTGGACGGCTTCACCTGTCATATTAATAAAACGAGACAATCCCTTCCATCATCTCATCATCATCAGCAGCAGCAGCAGCAGAGGCGCAGGAAGAGAGATGGAACAAAAGAGCAGAAGAGGAGGGTGAAAAGAAGAGCTGGAAACACGTTGTAGCTGCTATAGGCTTAAATGTGTCGCTTTAGAGTAAAATCAACTGCATGCTTTACAAAATAATTAAAAAAAAAATTCCTGTGAAGTACTTTTAAAGCCCCACTAAAAGAAATCTCAAGAAGAATTGTGAATATTTCACTAGTTTGGAATCTGTTAAGGATAATACAGATGTTTATTCGTCAACTTTGCATGGTTTGTAATTCACTGTAATGGGTTTTGTTTGTTTGTTTGTTTTGTTTGCATACGATATTGTTTACCGTGCATCTGGAAGATTGTTCCACCGAAATGTCACTACATTGTGCGATGACAATAAAGATCTTATCTTGCTGTGTAACTCTGGGCTGCTGCAGGTCTTAGATCGGGCCAATGTAAAGGAGAATATAGATCTGTTGAGTTAAAATCAGGTTTATTTATTTCTTTTAATGAAATAATAAATACTACAAAAATAATCAGTGGAATTGGCATCCTCTAACAAGTCAATATAAGATATGTGTTGACATGAATATCCAGATTTAATTGAAAAAGTGGAATTTTTATGAAAACAAAGTAAAAAACAATGATTAAAAAGAAGGGGATTTTATAATTTTTGGGTCCAGGCAGCAGTTAATAAGTATCTCCTCAATAAAGCTGTTAAATCTTACTAATCTACATTTTTAAGGGTTATTTCATTTTTCCAAACAGATGTAATGAACTTTATAGTGTGACAATAGTAAACACCTAGAAGATATGTGTTGATAGCTCATAGCCATATATATGTATATGGTGTTAAAGTATCAAAAGATAATGCATGTAATGCATAAAAAGATACCAAATATGTAGTAACTTAGTATATATATATATATATATATATACTCCCTTTTATGTATATACTGTATATATATATTTTAAATGTTACTTACTAAATAACTTCTGTAATTCATTCTGTTATTCAGTGTGATAAAATATCATGTGGTGCGACTGTCTGGTAACGGCTGCTGTTTTGAAAAAAGTCTTTAAAATTACTCTAAATCTATTAAATCGTATTTTCTGCCCTATTTTAGCCACATTACAGTCCTGTATAATGTTTCAAATTAATTCTATTTTGATTTTCCATTATAATATTAATGCAAAACTTGCCAGATGAAGCCCATTCTATGAAATATCATGCAAAAAGAGGATGTGCCCATAATCGGGAAGTAAAGAATTTAGTAGTAGTTTAAACAAACAAAAAAACCCCGAAATAATCAAATATTAATTACATATAAAACAGATAAAATTGTAATTTACTTTACAATATCTTACTTTTTTATTTTTACGTGTTTTATTATTCAGAAACAAACAATGAATTAACAAAAACATGACTGTTAGGTTGATTGGAGTCTCAAAATTCATGTCTGAAAACGTTTCAGGGGAGGCTTAATTATTTAGTTAACAGTTGATTTTTTTTTTCTACAACACATCAATTTTAGACAAATAAATAATTTGATATAAGAGGATGAGCTTTAAATTGTTGTGTCATTTAATTTAAACAAGGGGCATTCCAGTTTATTAGATGAAATATTACTTAGATTAAAATCCTATATGAGACAGACGACGTCATCTTCTCAGTGATGATTAAATGTAGAACACTGGTAACTCATGAGAAATTAAAAGGAAGATTAATCATCTAAAGTGAACTGTTGAGATCTGACTAACAACATTTACTATTGGCATTAATAACTAGAAAGAAAAACACCCAGTACACTCATTTTTGCTGTTTAACACATGCACGAACGCACACGCGCGAGCAAGAACTCTAATCATCACTTTTACATATAATCCCCTTATTTTTACAATTCATAAAATAAACTATTTAGCGGTGAGATACTGAGTTACAGTGCAATCAAACAACAGAATTGGTTGTGTGTGATAGAGTGATGACAATAGTGATAAGAGAAGCTTCATTTTAACTGTTTGTATGACTAGAGTGTGTTTCCTCTGCATCCATAGCCTGCTTTTGTGTCTGGCTTTATGTTTGCGTGCTGATGTTACTGTGCATGTCACTGCATGCTAGAGCCTGATCTCTCAGCATCACAAAAGAGAGAGAGAGAGGGAGAGAGAGAGGGGTTGGGGAAAACAATATACAGAATAAGAGGGAAGTATAGAGTAAGTCAGGGAGAGGAACAATACAGAATGGGTGGAAAATGACAAGTCTGGTGAGGTTGTAGTGCACAGACTGAGGAAACATCCTGGGTTTCTGCTCCCATTAACCCCTGGAGTGCCAGGTTGCTCAGGTAGAGCTGAACCATTGAAACAACTGACAGCTGCTCCATGGGTGGGATCCTCTGTGTTTACTTTTACCTGTGGACTCAGAGAACTCATCCTAAAGCCAATGAAAGCGCTAATGTGTCATAACTGACAGGATAATGAAAACACTGCATGGACGAACAAGATGCCCAATGCTAAGAATAAAGCTGATTAATTCAAATCTATGCACGAATCATCAGCTGTTTTAATGTAAGAATTCTTAGTGGGATCCTCCATTGTTTTCACAAATGTGGCGTAAAACCTTTGAAATGTACTTATAAAAGATCTATGCCTTTTTTTTTTTGGAACCATATCTGTTTTATTAACTTTTAAAAATGGGACTGCTTTACCGTTTTAAAACCTGTATTTCGCCATCTTAAAATCACGTGACTGAAGACGTCACACCCCCATTTGCCTGTAAACATTACATTGTTTTCTATTGGAGTGAAGCATTCAACCTGCTTTTTAGATCATTTAGCAGTTTTTTTAGGGTCAAAACGCCAATTTGTGGTGCTTTTTGTTGCTCTAAATCAGTGGTTCTCAAACTTTTTCGGCTCAAGTACCACATTTCTTTCATTTCTGAATCCAAGTAACCCCTTTGTCGGACTACAACTTAGAAAACTATTTAAAAACAACTATAGAGAGTAATGATGGAATGAACGAGTGAAAACACACATTATAAAGAATCTCAAATATATATATATAATTTATTTATTTTTAACTGCATTTTAGTTTAACTAGATTTCAATTTCACAAAGTGAAAGTATAGAAATACAAGATTGTACGTTGTTTTAATAAAAAAACTAAAAATTATTAATAATTTCAAAAATCTATTTGAATTTTTCCAAAATTTCATTCGACCCTACATTAGGTCGCGACCCTAAGGTTGAAAAACAATGATTTAGTAGTACCTCAACAGATTGATTTCCATAGTTTTTATCACTTCCGGTAACTTCAAATGTTTGTTAATTTTCTACTCTCTCTCTCTCTCTCTCTCTCTCTCTCTCTCTCTCTCTCTCTCTCAAGTACCCCCTGTAGTGCCATCGTGTACCCCGTACCTCCATTGAGAATCACTGTTCTAAATAATCCAGAAAAGCAGATGTAACCGTTTTTGGTTTACTGAAAGAGAATGAAAACAGACTTGAAAAAAAAACTTTGACCGCAGGCGTCGACAGTTCCAACTCTGTGGTTTGGTAAAAAATGAATCAGAGAAGAAGAGCTCAGTGTGCTGACATGCTCTGGTGGCTGAAGTTAGCAAGTCAATCACAAACAGTTGAAGGAGTCCCCCAAAAAAGGACTTCTCGCCTCAGGGTTTGTGCGTCTTCAACAGTACGGTAAAATAGTCAAATTTTTAAAAGTTAATAAAATGAGTTTGGTGCAAAATAATGTGTTTTATTAGGCATATATCTTCTAATAAGGACATTTCAAAGATTTGTAGGCCACATTTGTCAAACTCATTTTAGTTCAGGGGCCAAATACGGAACAGGTTGATTGTAAGGGGGGGCGCAAATTTCCAGCGGGAAACCCAGCAATTTCTACATCAATGTACCTTAGTTTACACTTCCACATATAAATTATATATAAGTATATACTGTAAGGACCGTACAGTGATTAAGAATCTTTACTTAAAATTTCCTTGATTTTTTTGCCTTTTTTTTATTTATTCTGGGTACATTTTATGGATTAATTTGAAGGAAATTGCAAGATTCTGAAAAAATTAAGAGTTGTTCAACTATTTGAGATAAAAAAAAAAAATAAATTACAGACATCATGTGATATGAGCAATATATTGTGGAGTTTCATTTAATTTGTGTATTTGGAGGTACTGAGATATCTATAACTGAATTAGTTGGTAATTCACACAATAAGTCATGTTTTCGCTGTCATTTTATTAACTTTCTCCTGCAAGCCAAATTGGAAGCTTTAAAGGGCCAGATTTGGCCCCCAGGCCTCGAGTTTGACACAAATGCTTTAAATCAGTGGTTCCCAAACTTTTCACAGTCACGAATCCCGTCAGACATTTCACCTGTAGCCATGTTCCCCAATACTCCTGCACACTTAAAAAACATAATAATATAATTTCATATACAATGTAGCCCTGCAGTGAAATTTGTCTGAATTTGACCTATCCTGTTAATAAAACATCTTATTCAGAGATTTACATCTTGATTTATTTGATGAATTAGTCTACTGGCATTTTCAGTGAGAAACAATCTTTTATTTCAGAAAAAGGCACCTACCAAACACGTGTTGATTAAACATATAATATTTATCACCCTGAAACTGTGCCTTATTTTTGCTTTTTTTTTTCACGAGATTTTTCTGTCACCGCTAGACAGACTTGCATAGGCCATAGGTCTATTTCGTAGCAATGCATGGAGGCTCCTGACTGCTGGTCTATTTATATTCTAGTTTCCGATGTCAGTCGGTTTTTATTTTTTTTTTCACGTACCCCCTATGACAATTTGCGTACCCCACTTTGGGAACCTAGGTTTTAAATGAATCACATTAGTAGGACAGTTGTGTGCATCCATCCTTGTAGATTCAGCCTGAACACACTTGGAAAAGTTGCCCACATGGTTGAATTGAGAAAACGTGTACAAGGCAAGATGTAGGAAATGCTCCTTAAAGAATCCTTTGACACACACTGACAGGGCCCGGTGAGTGAACACCAATTTATGGATGGAGGAACAATAAGTAAAGTTCCCAGTGTTCATCAGAGGCCAGTGAATCCAAAATGAACTCTTATTATGAGGCTGACTTTGCCTCCGTGATGGTGCCTGCACAAAGCAGCCAACAAAGGGAGGCAGTAAAGGGGGAGTTGTGACAAGATAGCAGGACAAAGAAAGAATCAACTTTCACGTGGCTGAATGCGGGCCAGGGGACCGGCCCAGCTGTTTTTAATGGTGATGCATTGACAGGAGGGCAGGCTATTTTTAATCGTGTGCACTTCTTTTACAAACACAATGACGCCTTTTTAGCAAGCTTTGTCAGTAACCTGCGGTGACCCGCATTCAAGCCTGCATCAGGGTCCCACACCACAAAAGGCGGTGGTAGTGGGATGTCGGCAGCTGGATGTCCAGCACAGAGACTGGTGAAGCATATTCAACCAGAACATAATCTCCAGGATTGGTAATGTTTTAGGAAAAAAAAGAAATAGTAGCAAATCAAAGTAGGTGGCTAAAAAATGTACTGTAATTGAGTTGCTTTTATGGGTAAATCAGTAATTTTACTACTTGAGTTTGTTTTAAAAGAAGTAAAGTATTTCGTTACATTTCTACATCCAACCGTTACTGAGTAAATCATCATTTTTTGTGATAATTTTTTTTATTTCATGATCTCTTCATATTATGTTCTTAGTTGTGCCATTTCTGATCAACGCCACTTTCTATGGTTCAGGTTGGGGTTTCTACCTATTATGTTGTTTTCCACATGGCACATTTGGCATGGCACTGTTTTAGAGTTCATAGAACTTTTTTTTTAAAAAATGAATTCATTGGTGTTATTTTATTTTAAAAAAAAATTGTACATTTTGACAAACAAACAAACAAATATTATTTGGAAACCTACTTTGTGGAAAATAAAATAAGTTCCAATTGTGCAAGATTTGGTCTCTTCCGTTTTAAGTTTATACGCAAGATTTATTACCAACAATAAATGTTGGGTGTGGAAGTAACTAGTAACTTTTACTTTGAGTACTATTTAATTAAGAATCAGAATCAGAATCAGAATCAACTTTATTGACCTAAGTATTTAATATGAGGTATCAAAATCATGGAAAAACAAGCACTACTCTCGCTACGACTCGCTGAAACCACGCCACGTGCGGGAAGGGCCCCGCCTCCTTGTACTGTCTATGGGAGAGAGCAACGTGAAAGCGTCTCCAGCATCGATAGCGCTTCCAAAAGTGATCGAACCAAACGTGGTATCAGCGGAAAGGTCTGCTCCGCCCGAGTCCGAATATGTGCATCCCTCCTGGGTAAAGTCAAAACTGCACCCGCTAGAGGTGAAAAACTAAATCGTGGTGTATAAACTTGCTCATTTGATGGAAAATGTGGCACCAGCGGACGTGTTTTACTCTCCTGAGTCTGAATATGTGGTTTGTTTTTGGCTAAGGGGCTGAATTGTGCCTGCTGGAGGCCACTGAAGTTTGGTGTGCTTCAGCAGCAGGGTCGGGTTTATGCTAATAATGGCTCCGTTACTTAACGCCGCCCTGATTTCTGACCCGCCCATTAAATCCTGAACACAGAAATTGGAAACACAGTTTTTTAAGCCTCGCTCCACCACAAAATTATAAATGGTTGAATGGCTTTGTACATGTTTTAAGGAACACATTTATGACCTATTTAATGTGTTTGGAAGAAAATGTTGAAAGCCTAAATTGACATACCCAAAGCTAAATAAATGTCTACACTTCTACAATTTAAACAGTAGGCACACACAAAGAATGTACAAACAAGTCGGAAACAAAGAGCTCAAACAACGAGGCTCGGGATCTTTGATGAAAAATTCAAACAATATCAAATGGTGAGTGTCAACAGTGACACGCTTCTGCTGAGGGCCCTTCAAACAGACAGAGTAACTGGGCACACACATTACGTTGCCACAGTTCAAGCTCTTAGTGTAATGATGATGACTGCTTTAGTGGGAGGTGCATGCTTATGACAACATCCAAACATTTTCCTGCAAAATGAGAAAAAATGCAGACGTTTCCCCCCGAGAAGAAGAAAATAATGAGTCAGTGAGTCCGGGCATGCAGCTGACTGCAGCTTTACCTGCAACTGAGCGTCACGGGCCGCCTGCATTCCTCTTTCCAACTCTAGTGACCACTTCATCAGGAGTCACTCTCCTGAAAGACACAGATTAGGATATCAGTGTTGAAGGATTTCAACTGTCCTCCTGCACACCACTGAGCTGTAATGCCTACTGACAGGAGGGCTTTCAGGCCAGCGCTCATGTTCTCACATCCATCAGTGGTTATTCTTCATCTCAGTGGCTCGGAAAAAGAAACAAGTCACATAAATATGTGGCAATCACTGTACGCTCGCTGAAAACTGCACGAGGATCTGGGATATGCCGTGATCTTGACAAAATACAACTAAGCTAATGCAAATATATAAACATTACTGTGGTTTCATTTGACTATAGGTTTGCACGCATGCAAAAACAGAAAACGGATACAAAATTAGATTATTGTTATTTAACCTCCGCTCAGCAAAGGTCCAATCATGGTTTATTTTTTGGCACAGAAATGGAAATCATGAGTTTACAACCAGAGGTGTTAAGAGTCTGACATGTTCTACTCAAGTAGAAGTAGTTACTTGATTGAAGTAAGTCATACATAAAACACTCAAGTACAAGTAAAAATAAGCTCAATTAAATAGTACTCAAAGTAAAAGTAACTAGTTACTTTCACCACTCATGTTTATTGTTGGTAATAAATCTTGCCATGATTCCCTTGCATACAGTAAACACCTCATGTATAAACTTTAAAAGGAAGAGACCAAATTTTAATTTATTTTCCACAAAGGCATCTGTATAAAATAAAAGGTTATTTATTTTTTCCTAAATAAAATAACACCAATGAATAGAGGTGTCCCGATCCGATATCGACATTGGATATCAGTCCGATATCAGCCTGAAAATGAATGTCGGATTTAAATTTCCGATTTTTAATTATTGATTTTTTTTTTTGCAATTCATTTTTTATTCATTTTATTGAATTGTAGAATACTGTAGATATTATGTTGAAGGTTAACATTTATGCAACCAATTGGTTAATGATAAATGGGTCAGTTGTTCTCATACCTACTGTTGCTGACTATTGTTCTCTTGATCAAGCCTTTTCTGACACTCCACACTACAAAATAAGTAACTATTAGTTTTTTATAAAAAAAAAAAAAAAAACAGAAAAGTAATCAAAGCATGTACGACTTATGCTGATATCGTATCGGATCAATATCGGTATCGACCGATACGTAAGGCTGCAATATCGGTATCATATCGGAAATGAAAAAGTTGTATCGGGACATCCCTACCAATAAATTCACTTCAAAATGAAAAAAAAATGATCAAGCTCTAAGTGTAGCTACATTTATGAACTCTAAAACTGAGAAAATAATCAATGCTGATTTGGCGCGGTGCATTACGTTTAATCTGATTGGTCGGCTATGATGTGATGCATTTGATTGTTGTCTGGTCATTTCATTTTTTGCAGTTTCACAATGTCCGTTGATCATTTGAAAACAAAAAAATATAATTTTCTCAGTAATGGTTTGGTGTAGAAATATAACTAATTACTTTACTTCTTTAAAAACAAACTTAAGTACAAGTGAAATGACTGATTTAGAAATATACTCAAAAAAATACAAGTACCCATTAAAGCAACTCAATTACAGTAACGTGAGTACTTGTAATCTGTTACTTTCACCTCTGGAAATGATATAATAGATAAAATATCTATTATATAATGTAATATAAAATGGTGATCTTCAGGGGAGAAGGCAGACTCATACTGAGCAGTCCATTGTACAAGGCCAACAGAAAATCACAGAATTACAATTTACTCCTATGGTCTATTTAGAGACGCAACAAGAGCCAACAAATATTAATGGCCTGTTGAAGAAAACCGGATTAACCAGAAGAAAAAAAAAAACTACAACCCACGCACTCCTGGTAAAACATGTAAACTCCTGTCAGAAAGAAACAAGCTTTATTATTATATATAATTATTGAACCAAGTTTGCACATTTATTAATTTGCACCGTGTTATCTAGTTTGCCCAGAGTTGAAAGTAACAGATTACAAGTACTCACGTTACTGTAATTGAGTTGCTTTTATGGGTACTTTTTTGAGTATATTTCAAAATCAGTACCGGTAATTTTACTTGTACTTAAGCACCGTTTTAAAGAAGTAAAGTAGTTAAATTATTATTTTTTGTTTTCAAATGATCAACAGACATTGTGAAACTACAAAAAAATGAAATAACCAGACAACAATCAAATGCATCACATCATAGCCGACCAACCGGATTAAACGTAATCCACCGCCCCAAAACAGCATTGAATGGAGGTTATGTTCTCAGTTTTAGAGTTTATGAATTTAGCTATACTTAGAGTCTGATCTTTTTTTTTTATTTTGAAGTGAATTATTGGTACAAAAAACAATTGTACATTTTGACAAACCTATTATTTTATACATGAGATGTTTACTGTATGTAAGGGAACCGTGGTGAGATTTATTACCAAAAATGAACGTGGGGGTGAAAGTAACTAGTAACTTTTACTTTGAGTACAATAATTAAGCTACTTTTTACTTGTACTTGAGTATATTATGTATAACTTACTTGTACTTGTACAGGATATATCAGTACTATTTACACCTGTGATTTTGCCTTACTGAACTTTTTTGTGTAGTCTTTCTCCTTGTCTTCTGCGTGTTTGTATTATTGCTGTGTTTAAAATGCGCTTTTTGCCTTTCTAATTACTACTCGGGGACTAATAAAGTTTTTTCTGCTTCTGACTTATCCTCCGATGTTGAGAAACTACGAGGCTGGAATCTGACATTATCTTGCCTGAAACTGAAACTTGCGACATGGAATGGAAGATTAAATGATATGGTTCTTTATATTGGAACCTTGGCCATTTTGACAGCTGTGGCGTGTGTTTCCAACGTCTGGCCCAGCCGCTCTGACACCACCTGTAGGCAGACAACCACGCTGACAAAGGTGTGCTTGCACCAACCGTGCTCATATACTCAGGAAGCAGAGACGGCAGGTGCACTGTTATCAACGCCATAGAAAGGTAATGAAGCCAAGTCGCAATCAGCGGGAAATAAAGCGGTACAGCTGGGCCTGATAGCTCTCCCCACGCAACACTGAACAATATTTCAATCATGTACTCATGTCTGTGGGGGATCAGACAGTCGATAGCAACTGATTCTTACCTCTAACTCTTTGTGGCAATCATGGAGGACTTAGTGCTCAATAAGGGGAAGATTTCTCAACTCCTGTGTTTAACAGTTGAGTCCCTTTTGTTTACGAGCTCTCCATAGACTCAAAGTGGTGAGACATTAACGGGTGTCTGCTTTGAAGAGGGGCCAACTGCTCTCAGAGCAGTAAAAGAGCCACCTGCCACGCCTCACCTGCCCTTCTGTGAAGGCTTAGTGAATAATAACTCCAGAGTTGCAGCCTCTGCCTGGTAGCTACTGTACAGAGGAGCATACCTTCAACCCCCCCCCCCCCGAATTTAGGCTCTTGCAACACACAGAAAAAAAGATATAAGAAGAAGAGCTGTTTTCTTTTCAGTGTCTCCCCATAGCTAAATCTGGGGTAAGCCCACAAATCCTGCTTGGTGTGATGACTCACGACGGGTGTGGCCAATGTGTTTCCAAAGATACCTCTCCTACAGTGTGACTATATATGTGAGGGGTTTTTGTTGAACCGGGATTCTCGTTGTGTGGCATTTAATAGTTGAGCTACTTTTGGAACAGGTATTTTAGATTATTTTGTAAATCCGCACGCTTTCCTGTGTGTGTGTTTCTGACATATGGTTGTGTGAAGAGGAGAGAATTGGGCCAGTGTCCCACCTAATTGTTATTGCGTCTGTGTTTGGCCTGGAGACAGTCGATAGGAATCGGCTGTGAGCCTGGTGGTGGGGGTGATGCTGGAGGAGGGGGTGTTTCAGAGAGCTATGTCTCCCTCTTCCCAGTGTCTTAGTTGTAATGCATCCCTCCACTAACAGGGATCAAGGTATTAGGGATTCAGGTTATTTGTATTGATTTTATGTGCTGTCATGCCGGCCTCCAGGACGCCCTCATATTTGTGGAAATTGCAAATTCTACCTCGGAAATGTCACCAGCGTTTAATCTCTTTTTGAGTGGTCAATATGGGACTAACGCTTCGGTCCAACCACATTTATTAAACAGAGACCCAAGCATCACGGTTACCATGACACCACCCAGAATAAAGCAGCTTCGGCTCAGGCGAGAAAGCAACAAGGGAGTAAGAAAGTCAAACTTCGCAATTAATAACTTTTGCTAATATCCGAGTCGATGGTTATGAGATTGTTCATGGATGAGTGTAGTTGACTCTGGCTTAAGTTTAGCTCGTGGTTTGTTTTAGAGAAGATGATCTCAGGTAATTCTGGGGACATGAAAACTTACTTGCTGTAAAGTAAGTCAATGTCTGTCTCAATATTTGTGCATACAAGAGGCTTTTGTGGTGAAGAAAAAAAAAAGTAATCACACCATTGCAAACTGACAGGCGCGGCTGGGCTGCTGGTTGACTTACTAAGGTCGGTGTCATTATTGTATGAGGACTCTTCAAGGTCCGTAAAAGTAAACCACTTTGTTGCATCTGCCAACATTTGCATGCTATTATCATCTTTGCTTTATCCATGTCATAGCAAATGTTTCTCTTTCTCTAGTGTTTACAGGAATGGACGCATCCCCCCTCCTCTCTCCATTCTCCACAATCAAATTTACTCTGGCTTGAGTACACGTTTAGTGGTGACCATTTGTTTGAGGCAAACACTTAGGGCCCTCGTATGTCATTGACCAGTGTCCACAAATATAATCTTATCAAGTTCAATCTAAGGATCTCCTTTGACATTGTTTTTTAATGCAATAAATGTGAATAATCCCATCTCTCTGGTTTCAATGTAAATCTCTTCACAAGGTTCCCTTTTTAAAAATAATAACAATAATAAAAAATAATTTTTTTCTTGTTTGTCTTGAGCTATCTCTTGATAATAGCGTGACTCATGTCCCTCTGTTGACATCCTCTATGCGTTAAGTATTTACAGTACAAGTTGGGAGAACAGCAAAGCTAACAAACACGAATCTGCCGTGGTGGACGTCATGCATGAATGCACCCTTTTCTTGCTTGTTGATAAACCCCTGCTTCGTTCAAAAGCCCTTAGTTGACATGTACCTACAGAGAAAGCCTTAGCAAAACAAGCAGCACCCTTGTAAATATGCAGTGCCCAACAGTGGCACACGCAGTGTTGGCTTACACAGTGCTGGTGGTGTTTTTCTTTTTACCTCCAAATTTGCTCGGAAAACTAATCATGGTCTGATAAAGCCCATAGCAAATATGGGAGAGATTGACACCCACATGTCAAAGTTTACATAGCCAGACCAAGTGTACATATAGGGCAGGGGAACTGTGGGGCCGATTGGGACTGAACTGGCCTGACCTCAGAGAGTCTGCTTTTGTGAAATAGACACATTGTGAGGGAAGCAACAAACAGGAAGATGACTAAAAAAAAAAAAACAGAGACATAGACATAGACAAGGGAATACATTTTGCTTGATATTGTAAAGGAATAACTAAATAAAAAAATAAAATAAAAATGGCAACAGACACGCTTAAAAAAGAGCACAAATCTCCATCAAGTGCCAAATATCCTGTTTGCCAGATATTCAGTTATCTGGATCAGTAATTTTGTTTCCATTACCCTTGGGAATGCGCAAAATCTAAAACCTAAAATCTAAACAGGTAACACCTGAATTTAAAAAAAAAAACCACTCAAATATCGCTAAAAAGTTTTACACTTTCATCAGGTGGTATTTCAGACTCTTCGAATGTGTCGCAAAAGTGCTATGGATACACGTCACAGGACTGTATTTATTACACGTCACAGGACCGCTACTCTCCGAGTAAACATGGCGCGATACAAGTAAACAGAAGAGAAGACCGGGACATTTCTTAGCATTATACTTAAAAAATTTTACTGTCACACTAGAGGTAGACGCGGGATGAGATTTCATGGGAGTTACGAGGCTCCTGCAGAAAACAACGTTCAATGGAAACATGTTCAAAGCACAATTATACTTTGTCAACATTTAGAAATATTGCTTTTATTTTCGTGACAATCAGTAATGGAAACCAAGCTACTGATCCTGATCATGGTCATCGGATCGAATACGGATTAAACTCTTTGGGGTAATTGAGGAACCAACCCAACATAAATGAGTCAATTAATTTCATAAACATCAGTCAATTACAAACCAGATTTTTTGGCGATTGAAAGTGATCAAAAATCAGTATATTATTCCAGATTCACTCCAAAATCTAATGGAAGGTTAACTTTAGTTAAAATTTTGTCAAAATCTGTTAAATATTTCTATGGTAATCCTGCTAACATGCAAACAAATAAATGCCAGTGAAAATATTACCTCCTTGGGGGGAGGTAATCAACATCTACTGTTGCATTATGCAAAGTAAATGCTTTCTTTTTACCTCTACTTTGAAATACATCAAAATGAAGACATGGAATGTCTTCCTTCTTGCCAGCAGCTGTCAGCTTTCCAATTGCTTGATAATCCACAGCAAAGACAGTGCAGGTAACAGAAAAGGTTAACCCCTGACTGATGTGTCTGATGTTAATCTATAGATCAATTAGGGAGAGGCACACTGGGTCAAGCTACAGATATTGCAGTGGCTATTAGTTCCACTATCTGCCATTATTACACAGTCACACACTCAAACATTGTGCTGGGTTGGTATGCTAGGCACAGATGCCTAGGGTAAACAGACAGGCCTACAAGGCTTGCACAAAATATTGATCTGACAGCAGATGGGAACCTTGATATCAGTCATTCAGTTTTCCGGTGTCTGCATTTGTGTGTGTGCATGTGTTGGAACATTTGTGGCAAATGTGTTTAGAAAAATATTTCAAAGCACATAATGTGTGTTTGTTTTTTCCTGAAGTTAATCTGCAAGGGTTTAAATCTAATTTCAGCTTCACCATATATGTTGTGTTCCTCCATTAGAGGTAAAGATGAATGCAGATGGGTTTTTAAATCTATATATATCCATGCTTACATTCAAAGTGTTTCAGCAAATAAAAGATTGTGAGTAATTCAGGTTGAAGCGATAAAAATATGCATTTTCTTTATCAAAGATTTCCATATTTTTCAACTTTGTGAAGTTATCTCAGTCATTTTGATCTACTTTTTGGATTGATGATGTTTTTTTCTCACTTTCTTTGATTTTACTTCAGTTTGAACTCTGATTTTCTTCTCCCACTGATTCAAACCTAAAGGCATTTTGTCCTCTCATAAAACTCCACACAAAGCATTAAACACCAGCTTCTTTTGTTGTTATAAGCTGCATCGGAAAGAAGGCAGGGTTGTCACCTAGAAAAGATTGATTGAAATTTTCCATTACTTCATTCAAAGCTTGCCTTTCACTTCCTGTGAATTGCTTGCTGGGATAATAAGAGGGGAGATGAAATGCCAACCAGCAGAATGAGGGAATAAAGTTCTTTGGAGCTCTTTCATCAAAATTTGGATGATCAGAATGGCTCACGGTGGGATCAATGTCAACAAGACTGACCTGTTTATGAGCATGTAAGGGTTCTTTCTTTAATAAAGCTGGAAAAAAGATCGAAACATCATTACATAATGAGGAATCGCAAGTGCTCTTAGTGGCTATGAATAGATAATCCGTATATCCGAAATTTCAATCTCTGGACAGGGTTAGGCTGGGTCACAAAATATCTTCAGAGCACCACAATGCATCAAACTTGTCCAAATAACACTGATGGGTAATCCAACATTCCTCAATCCTAAAATCTCAGGATCAGCACAGCAGGGGTACTGAGGCATATTCATGACTAATTATGTTTCTATATCTCGCTGCTCCACCTCTCTGTGTCCAGAGCTCCATGGGGATCAATCATTCTGAGCTGCACTAGCCAAACACCATTGACAAAGCAGACGCAATGTAAATCTGGACCAGCTCTTTGGTTGCATGCAACCATTCAATTAGTCTTGGTCAGCAGGAGGCACGATTATTCCAAAAATAGTGATTATTTCAATGGGTAAACAGGAAAGATTGGGGTGTGTCATCTCTTGTGATCCGTGTTGGTCACTGAGTCTTCACAAAGGGGGGCTGGAGTTGGGTGGAGAAGACAGGGTACAGAAGACTGGTTCTCCTGAAAGAGCAGCTCGCTCTCCCGCCCCTTTCTCATTGCGGCTCGACACAGCCCTCCCTGATAAAGTGGTATTTCCCGCATACAAAGGAGGCATCGGGCTTAATCCCCGACCAAACTACAACCCCTTCTTTCTTCCCAGCAAGAGAGCACAATGAGCATGGACCTTGTCTTAATCCAAAGGTGGGCTATCACAGTAATCTGATAATGCATGCCGATCAAAGCCTATTCAATGCTAATCAGGACAACAGATCAGCATTATGATCTAATTAGGGTTAGCTCATGAACCATGGGTGGAATGCCAGAGGACTGTATGTAGTGGAAAATGCCATATAGCAAATCAAGAGAAAGTCAAGAAGTTAAACATGAACAATGTGATGTAAGGCCATTATCTTCATTGTGATCACAGTTTAATTGAGCGGTGATCGAATTACAGATTATTAATGAATTACACAACATCTAATAAGTCTTTACATCATAGAAAAGGTTTGATTCTACATCTTATATCTCTACTTCAACCAGAATGAAAAATCTTTTTGACTATATCTTCTTGACTGAATATCTAATAGAGAATTTGATCTTTATAGATTTTTCTACTTAAAATATGCTCAATTAGTCTTGGGCTAATAACAAAGCACCAAATCAATTAGCCTCTTGCTTTTGCTAAGTTGTTTTCCTCGGGGAGGCACATTAGTCACGCCATGGCTGGAAAGTTATCCCCTGCAACTTAAGAAGTCTTGGCGGCCACTACTTTTTCAAAACAGCACAACACACCTCTACGTTTAGATAAACCTAGTCTTCCAGAACAAGACAACAAGGGTTAATCCTCTCAAAATGGACTACGTGTGGAAAAACAACAAAATCAAGTACACTTTCTCCAGTGAAATGTTGCACCTGGAATGCAGGAAACAGAGAATTCAACGTGCAAAGAAAATTCCTCATGTAACGACCGGCATCTCTTCCACCTGGGCCTAAAATAACAAAGCGGTTTTTGGATTCAGTCCTCTACAGATACACCTTAACTACAAAAATAAAGACCAGATGTGAAGGCAGGCGTCTCATGTGGCTACATGTAAGCTACTTGTATGTGACAACGAAAGGCTGCTTGTCGACAGCCACTGCTTTGCAAACCAACTTTCCCTTTCAGACCTTACACAAAGAGAGGTTTAACCCTTGAGTTTCAAGAAAGCTCACAGAATTTGGGAAACCTTTAGCAAGACAGTATCATGCAAACGCCTATGGACTTTTTTTTGGTGATATCCAGCATTTGGAGCTTGTCATTGCAAGAATGCTATGTCTAGACTACAAAGATTAATAGGATTAAACAGTGTAAAATCTGATGATTTTAACTGAGTCAAAAAGAAACAGCGTTACGCACAGATTAAAAACCAGACCAACATTTCAATTTAACCCCTAAGCAACTTCTAAGTTGCTTGAAGTTGAAGCGTTGTCCTGTGTGGGTCAGCTCAAAGAGCTGCTGCCCCCACCCCCATCCTCAGTGCGACTCCCACACACAGACAGGAACAAAAAGACCCACCTCAGTGTTGCCCTATCAATGTCACCGCTTTGTGCAGCAGTCTTTCAGGGTACATGAAGTGTCTTTAGCCACAATGAGATCAATAGCACAGCCAACTGTGCAGCAGCTAGTGCTAGCGGCAGCCGCACGGTAGCAGCTAGACAGAGAAGATAAAGCTGATCAGACTTAACACGGCGAGATCTGTATCTTTGATCTAGACTACTTATGTGCCCTTTGCTTTCATCTAGAGATTGTCAGTCTGGATTCTCTGTTGCTTTTATTGCTATGTTGGAAATATTTTAGTGCTGTTGATGTGTAATATTGATGTGCAATAGCTGCATTTAGTTAAAAATGTCCCTGGGGACCGTTGAAAGTTTTCTGTGTACTTTGCTGAGCTGGATCTTTCCTGACAGTGACCTCAGTCAGCCTATAGGTACACTGGCTTGGACAGGTCAGTTCCCATTGATTTCCCATTCCCTCTTGGCACAATAAGGACTGTCAACGTACCACTGAAATGTGTCCTTGACTAAAGTCTAACCCTTCGCTGTCTGAAGCTTTTAACTCAGGCTTGTTGATAGTCCGATGAGCTGCAGGATGAAATACAGGTTCACTATCCCATTACTGCCACTATGATCACTCCTTTCTGTAATTGTGAAAAACTCTTGCTTAATATATCTTTATGAAAAAAAGACCACCAAGTTAGACTTTAGAGGTTTAGCCTCTTTTTCCCCAACAGTAAAAGCCCTGGCCTAATTTGCAATCATCGGTCTTTTGTTCAAACAGGGGCTGGTATTTGAGTATAATCCTTCCTCCATAGATGAAATAGTGCCTCGACAGGCAGCGGCAAGACTCTGTCAAAACCTTCTCCAGAGGCGAATCTTTGTGGGATTCACAAAGATGGGGCTGACAAATGTCATGCTAATGACACAACAAGTTGATGTAAACTTATCATCTGCCTTTCAAATTAGGAAAATCTGCAGTTAGTTGTAGCAAAGGTAGAGTTCCTGTTGTGTAAATGTATGTTTTCCACATTATAAGTAATGTATTGTTTTATTTATCCATTTTCATCTCAAAAGAACTGACCAGACACAAAGGCAAAATAGAAGTCTTCACTTTATATTCACTGTCTAGTTATCCTTGCAAAATGCCACGCATAATGTCATGCAATATCTGACAAAATGACCTTAATTTAAAGGGCTGCCATTGATGTCAACAGCAGGTAAATACCAACTTGCAAATGTTTATTGATTGTTTAGATGTTCCAGGTGACAGCATGCCAGCAGAGAGGACTTTTATTTGCCCGTCAAATTTCACAGAATATCGAAGTGGCACTAAAAAAAAGTGATTGACATTTTGCTGAAGTGACAAATTGAAGAACAGGCTAATGATTTTTACTTTAAGCGAGAGGATGCTAAACTATGTGATGTGTGTCTCTTTATAGACATTAACATTTTCACACAATAACCGCGACTAACCCCCCGAATGCTGTAAACTGCAATCAGCATGCTGCATTAATGCAATTTTATATTGAAATAAAAGAAAAACATATATTTTTTTAAATTCTTATTTCTAAAACTTATGTAGGCTTGATTTATGTGACATATCCTCTATTGGGGTTGCAGTTGTGAAACTTACGGTCGGTTAAATTTGAATGTAAACATTTGATCATTTTTTTAAATTATAAATGTTTTATATATGATATATATATATTTATAAATATATTGATTACTCTTTAAGAGAACAATCATTTTCAAAGGAGAGAAACACCTTCAAAAAAAGCTCATTGATTATGAAGCAAGCAAAAAAAACAAAGAAAAAGAGTAATTTTTAAGAGTAAATAAACATTTGCATTAGTATTGTAATTAAGAATATTGTACCCAGAAACTACGCTATTCAGCTGCCTGTCTAGCCTAATAAACTACCCAGTGCATGGTGCGGTTCAATAGGGGAAAGAGATGCTAATTAGTCCATACTACCACAGCATATTTTAGGATCGTTATTTAGTGTTTTTATCTAAACTTTTCCTTTGTGAGATAAAATGTACAAACTATTCAAAAGCCTCTTTTTTCTCTGCTTCATTGTGAGAAAGTGGAGAATATATTTGAAATGCATTAAGTTCTGAAAACCGGCTGTCACTGCTGACAATAAAGGGTAGCCTAATAGATGTTAGCATTGATAGTAGAGAGGACAAAAAGAAGCGTCTCTGTTGTGCACAAACTGCCTGGTGCAACTAAAAATGAATCCATTTACTCCAGACTGTTTACTTGGTACTTTTGGCTGTAAAGACAAAGAAACTGAAACAGGCCAAATCACGAGGTGCAAGAGCCAAGGCCTCAACTTTTCTTTCACAGGCCACGTTTTTTCAGCTTTTTAAAAACTCACACGCCAAGAGCCCCTGGCAGCCAGCGCTGTCAAGTTGCAGAGCTCGAGAAAGGACCGAGCCAGAGCCGAAACCAAACACAAAAACAGTAACATCTGCACCAGCTTCCAGCCAGACAGTTTTATGTGAATAACTCAGCACTTTGTGCCCTGACCTTGGTGAACAAAGAGGAGGAGGGAGATGCCTCAGGAGTAAAGTGCGACACCCCGGGAGGCGAGAGACCAGTGAGCATCCACTGCTCGTTTCGCTGAGTTGGATTTATTGTCTCTTGGTGGGGCAGAGAGGTGCCACTGGGGCACCGAGGCACTGCATGCCGCATGAGCTGTCATAGTTTCAGCACAAAGATGGCCGCTTGACAAATGAAGCAGAGCGGCGCGAGAATAAAATGTCACTTTCAAAGCTGTTCCCGGCTAGAGTCCCCATGCCGTATGAATGCAGATCAGGGTCAGGCAAATAACTATAGAAGTGCCTTTTCCAAAGGTTGGTAAAGGTAAAGCTAAATCAGAGCGGAGAAGATGAATATTTATCAATCCAGCCCAGAGCGTGCTAATAAATATACAAATTAATTTCACCACAAACCAAAGTTGGAAAAGGCAAAGTCCAACCCATCCAATCAAAGAGAAATACAACAAAGCTACTGTGTACTTCAAGACTTAGACCTTACAAGTTCTTAATCCTTCTGAAGTCCATGCGGGACCTTTGGTCTCCATGGCAACAGCAGGGCATTCAAGCAAGTGATTGCCTCCAATGAATTTCAGATAAGACAAAATGGAAGTGAATTGATGTGATTTTAATGCAGAAGTGAGCGGTAGAGGGGAGGTCCACTCGGTTCATATTTGAATAAAGCAAACAGAGCAGACAAAAGGCTGACAGCCGTAAATGACATTGTCAGTACAAAAATTATCAGCCAGTTTACAATCTGTTTGCTCATGTAGAACAAACAGAATGTGTGTGGCATCCCGGGCTTTGTGAACGGCGGGGCCGGGAGCCGGCGGCGAGAGAAAAGCAGATATCAGCTCCCCCTGCAGCCCTGCAACAATTAGATAGCAATTTGACAGGCACACTCAAAATGTGAGTTTGTTGTTTTTCATCCAAGGGCACCCCATCCTTTTCTCCTTTTTCATGAAAAAAGGAAATACATGACAGAGGCACCGCGAACAAAGACAAAATGCGTGACCTGCGGTCAGTGGGACGTGCAGGGTGGGATATTATGGATGTATGGATACAAATTCCAAACATATGACCCTTAGTTACGTAGCAGGGGCTCAGATCAAGGTCCCCCTTTTTCTGTCTCATCCTCCTTTTGGTGGTGGTGGGGTGGGGTGGGGGTGGGGGGGACCAACAGCAAGATCCTTCTTAAAGACAGAGCTGCTCACTCCCCCGGTGCCCTTTGTTGTGATGTGTCACTTGTTTTGTTTTGAGCTTGTTAACTTCTCTATAGCTACATGGACAAGCAGCAGCTGGTGGGATGCGCAGTGGGCTGCAGGACATCAATTTTATCCATGAACAAGGACGAAGAACAGGCCTGGTTTGCACTAAAAAGACCTTAAACCTTTTTTACTGTAGCATTGCCTGCACTGAAGCCAAGATGCTCGTGTGGAATGAGAAAAGAACCACAACCAATGTCATCTCGAGATATAGTTGTGCAATTAATCAAAATTCGATTACAATTTTGATTATTACACTCAACGATTACAAAATATATATATATATTTTTTAATACATGTGTTTCATTTGCTAAATAAAAAACTTTCAACGATTTAAGAGATTTACAAAGAATAAACCGTGGCACACAAGGAAAAAATGACTATTAATACCAACTTTGAGTTGTTTAATGCTTGCGTATGCAAGCTCCACCCCACTCCTCTCAAAGCCAAAGCTAGCCTGCAGGCTAACACAAGGAAAGTTGTTTCTAGTGGTCTTGAAACATGCCAGGAGAAACGCAGCAAAAATGCTTGGTAAACATGCAAGGCAAGTCAAATTCTCTTCTATGGGAACACTTTGGGTTTCATGATGAAGACCAAGAGCAAAGACACATCACTTTCAAGAAGTGTTTTGTTTTGTGCAAAAGTGAACATACTTGATTTTAGTGTTTGAAGGATTTTATTTACGTTTAATGAATATATATTACGTTGTTTTATACAAAGAATAAATAACTTTGTGATTGACAAATTAATCATGATTTCAGTTATGACTAGAATAATCGTGATTATTATTTTTTCTGTAATCGAGCAGCCCTACTTCTAAACATATTATTGCGTAAAGAACTACTATTTTCTGTTTATTGACAAGCAAGAGTTCAGACAGAGGTCTCAAGTGTTTGGCTAATGCAGGTCAAAATATGCCAAGGCAAATGTATTTAAAGTGTATCTCTTGCGTGGTTTTTGGCTGTAAAGGTGTGAAAACAAACAAAGCAGCTTTGCAAGATGGCAAGCTTGAAAAAGTAGAGTTCAGAAAAGCTAGAAGTGTACCATTTCGAAGAAACTGTGGCCTGTATGACAGCAAAAAAAACCTGCTGATAGTGCTCGAAAACCATTTAAAAGTTGTCAGTGTGAAAAAAAACAGCACACTGGAACACAAATTGATATTCATCCCAAGGTTCTTCTCTGCTCGGTGTAGCCCTGCTCTGTTCTCCAGGTTGTGGAGATGCAGTTTAGTCTTATTAAAAAGTTGTTTGATTAGCCCGCCCTGGAATGGAGGCTGTGGAAAGGTCTGGCAGCAGCAGATAAAAGGGGAATGACAAATAGGCGAAGAGCCAGCTGATTGCCAGTCAGCCACTAGAGCATCAAAACACATCCATTTCTCTGCAAAGTTGATCCAATTATTGTCAGCCACTCACAGATAGTTACTATGCTTTACTCCTTTTCATTCCAAGCTAAATTGCTCTTTCCTTTTTTCCACCAATTCGACAATCGGTCATAAAGGGCCAGCCATCATTAGCGCTGTTTGAATTGGAGCCCTGTAGTGTTTGGTTAAGAGGGTAAATGCAAATTTGATGAAAGAATAAGGCTGCATTTACATATCAGTCTCAGCTCACATGGGGAGAGTAAACATTCTGTTTATCTCAAGTGTCATTTTATGATTTCAGTTGAATATAAAACCAACCTTGGCCCAGCCGGAGCAAAAGACCAAGAAAATTTACTGTTGTTTAAACACATCTATTCAAGTAGAACTGGTCAACAAATCTTCTATAACACAGGCAATAAGAGAAGAATCAAGATGAGAAATAAGTCCCTCTGTTAAAACCATAAAAAAATGGGTTGTATCAATTGAACACAAACCCTAAGAAACCATGTTGTTGTGTGTTTGCTGGGAATTAATTTGAAAAAAAATTCAATAACCACAAATCAATCCAAACCAAAGCTACAAAATAAGTTTTTAAGCCAGACAAATAATTTAAAATGCAAGTAAATCTTAGTTTTAAGCAAAATGATTAATCATGTTAGAGCAAATATAAACAAACATTTAAAAAAAATATCATTCATACTCTCAAGGCTTTGATTAGCAGTGGATACCATTTAAAAGTTCAGTTAAAAGTGACAAATATTTGTTTTAAAATCACAAAATATTGAACAGCAGCAGTGTTCAATGTCTGCGTAGCCCCTAAGCTGAGTGGGCTGTTAAAAATAAGGCAAAACACTGCCATCTATGGCTATGTTTCTAGGACTGCTGAGGACCTGTGCAACCAGCACAAAGGCAAACCAGTATTCCAAGAGGAAAAATGTAGGCCTTGATAATTGTTAAAAAAAAGATTAATAAAATATAATTGTAATCATAAAATTGCAAATACTAACCAGATGATTTTTGAACTAGTAAAGTACAGAAGTGTTCTGGAACAGTGTTAACACCAAAGTTTGCTGCAGCATCGTTCATGGAGCTGACACGTTTTTGGCTTCAGAAATTGACAGATTAAACTGAAACCTAGATTTTCATCCAAATGGGCATCTGGTGGCCATATCCTTTAAGCAACACAATTCTGCACAAATCAGGGGTTCTGTCAGAGCTTTTCGTACCACCTGCTGTGTATCTTCCCCTCAAAATGATTGAGCCTGCCTTTATTGTCTCGTCATAATTTTATCTTTACACTTTGTTGGCCAAAATGCAACACACATTGCACATTTGTACTTAAACTAGCAGCATAAAAATGCTGCTAGTTTCATATACTGGATGTTGGTGGAACTTACTGTATATATATCCTGTGGTGGTTACTTCATATCGCATGATTTTTTATTGGCAAAAAAAGCACATATCAGGACAAAATTTTGAACGCGATTCAAAAGCGCATTAAGGCACAATAATGAAGCGCATATAGCTGCCAGACTGGGGTAGCAGGTTGGCGGTGAAGCATAGAAGAAAGCCAGATGTCAGGGCTTCTATAGCTTAGGCCTTGACCAGGCCTTCGTCTGCGACGGCCCTTTATGTAGCTCTGTGTGTGATGCACTGGTCCCCAATGGGAGCCCCAAGGCTTTACTGGTGATGAGACGCGATCTGTCCCGTCTGTCACCTCTTTCCAAGTTATTCATACACCATCCATACAGTCAGTCCTCCAAGGCCTCTAATCCCTGTCTCCCGAGGTGGAGTACAGACAGGGAAGCAGACAGGCGAGAAGGTTTGCAAGTCATAGGATGCTTAACATGAAACAGTGGGTTTTTGTTGCAAGAGGAAATTAGGAGGGAAACAATGGAGAACAAATGTATGAGTTCGAAGATACAAGAAGATTTCACGATGTATAGATTCAATCCTCTGCTTTTCATGGATAAATACACATATAAGCACAATTCAATCTTGTTAAATTGTTTTAATATCCAAATTTACTCTCATCTTAGTTATATTTGCAGGAATTAACCTACAATTGTGTCCTTTTGCAATGAGGTGGGATTATGAATTGGAACTTCAACCCCTGTGGACACACACACACACACACACACACACACGTAAATTTGCACAGAATGTCACCGCCTGATGTTGACAAACAAATAGAGAAAGAGTTTATGTAATGCATTTCTTTAAACACAATCAAAGAAATGAGCAAATAGATCATTGAGGGATTCATTGCTTTGCAAACACGTCTATTATAGATTGAAGTTTGACAGTATGCCAAAAGTTATCAAGGTAAACTACACAACTGTGACTGACAACTAAAAGTGGTTTCTCTTTGTTCTTCTGCATGTGTGTGTACGTGTGTGTTTGAGAGAGAGAGAGGCAGTATTGAAACCTATTTATAAAGAGGCTCAGGGTGCAGCTTTGCCTCAGTCTTTCCAGGATGTGCCATCAATTTACCCAGGGACAACCTGGCCACTCCCTTCAAGGATCAGCACAAAAAGTCTGACCTGGGACAGACACACAGGGTTCACCTCAGAGCCTCATTAATCAAGTGTCACAATTGTGTGCCGATGAGGTCAGATCCTGGCATGTTGTGTTGCAACAGCTGGGTCAAATGCAGGGCACTCACCTGAAATATTGCAATAATGACATCAAAAAAAGAAATGAGTCATTTATTTTGTTGTTGGTTTACTGTGTGCCATCGCAATTGTTTGTCAAACTCAAATAGTTTAGTTTTTCCCTGAAGAGATTAACCTGTTTAATGCAGAGAGCAATCATACACCACTGTAAAGTCTCTATTAATATAGATACACATACAAAAAAATAAAAAGTGGCTTCATCGTTGTATTTTATGTGAAGAAAAAAAAATGCTTTCTCTTCTTGTATGGGGAGTGTGTGTTTGTGCAAGTGTGAGACAAAGAGCACCAGTGATGTGGAGGGAGCCAGCAAATTTGGAGCCAGAGCGTGCTCTGTCAATCGCCGTTTAATTTGTCAGTCAGCAGACGAGGACCTCGACTGAGTCACTTAACAGACCACACCCGCTTTTCTCCGACCACCTCTCCTTCTTTTTTTTTTCTTTCACCGTCCTTCTGCCTTTCCCTTTTCTTCTCCCTCTGCACAAGATGTAGCCAAGAGTTCATCTCCAGGGCATCTCTGTTGACACACATACCTTACTGCACGTGCCTCACACCCATTTCATCCAATAGTACATTGAGAAAGATTCAATTCTCCTTCGGGGAGGGGGGGGTGTATTTTTCTTCCTTTTGCATACTAACAAAAAAGTCCTTTGACACCTTTGCACGATTATTTTCTCCAACAGACTCTGAAATTAGCCATAGGCTGAGCATTCCAAACAGGGCTATTTATTTCTACCTACTTATATAATGGATGGCTAAATCTGAAATGAGAGGACCAGAGCGCAGGTATTAGCAAAAGCCACATCTGAGTGGCACCACAGGGAGGCAGGTGGCAGACAGTAGCAGGCTCAGAGAAGAGAGCTGAATGAATACCACGACTAAAAAGAAAAGATCACAGATGCACACCGAAGCCTACGCATTGTACACATTGTGCCTTTGAGATGATGAAAAGGCCTCCGTGGCTTAATCATGTGAGGGAGACAGTGTGTTGTTAATGTAAGCTAGAGTATGAAAAAGTTTAAAAGGTAAAACATTTGCATTTTTACAGTCATGTACTCTGACGAAAAGCTCTTCCCCTTGTACCTTATCATGCATTTTTAAGTAATAAGCTGTAGATAGAGTTCATGTACAACCCTCAAACAAAGTGAGAGGCTTATAAAAAAAAAAGGTTGTACCGAAAGATATGAAACAAACTCTTAACCCAAGAAGTGTTCATCACTCCATTGCCATCTTCAGTAATGAATGTGCAAAAGAAAAAGATCAGGAAACAAAAATAAATGCTAGAAGACTGCCTAAAGACGCATTTCCAAGTTCTAACAACAGATTCATTCATAAAGACTTTGTGGGCGTGGAGCACAGAGTGACACCAACCACTTCAAACACTTGATTTATGGCCGATGGGATGCAACTTGAATTGTGAACCTGAATATTCTCAGTCAGTCAGTCTAGTGCCTCTCAGTTCCACCTGAGCCTTCATCCCACGCAGCGCCGCAGCAAACCTAATTCCGGTTCAGTGTGCAACACCAACAAATAGCCCACCACTCCCTTTAGTAACAAAGCATAGCTAGTGGTAGGAAGAGCTGTGAGACAAAAGGACAAAGCATGTCTGCACTGTACTGATGAGCCTCAGAGAAGATCTCTGAATGAGCTGAAACCTCCCAAGTTGGTTGAGGGTTAACTTTCCCATGACAGGGAAGTCTTTGAAGACATGTTTGGAGGTGTTAGACAAAAGTCTGAGATTATGTGGGTTATTTTGTATGTTTTTTCCCCTCCGTGGGTGCCAGTACGACAGAATAAAATGTCAAACACAATGAGAAGACTAAAAATCTGTTCCTCTGAGGGGAAAACGTCAGAGAAGGGGGAAAAACTTTCCATCTGTGCAGACGAACATAAAGGAAGGTGTCCTCTGCTGTAGGAAGCTAATTGATGGGGGGGCTTAGACAATAGGTGGGTGCCATTCGCTCACATTCCTAACATGCCAGTCATTCTGTCAGTGACCCTGAAACGGAGCCCACTTTCCCAATTAGGGTCATTAGTGTGAGCCACTAAGTGCCCCAGTCACACATGGCTGCAAACCAGGGTCCGCTTTGGCACTGAGGAGAGACCTCAAGTAGGACGCCACAGAAAAGAACCATCTCTGTGTTTTCACCAAGTGTTGGCTGAGACGTCTATCAAGGCATTCAGGAGGTTATTCACAGAGACTCCTGGCATCGCTTCATCCACTCTGCCAATATGAAACATTATTTGAAGGACTGAACATTTTGTAAAACAACATTAGCGACTCAAGGCAGGCTTTGGAGGTGCTTGAGTAGGGAATGAGATGTCTACTGGCATGTTTGGATGAAAGAATAAAAAACAGAATGACAGTTGTGGCAGTTGCTCCATTTCTCAGTAACGTAGGAAACAACAGACCACGAGAAACCTCCCAGTACGGTGTGTTTTTAATGGGAAAGGACCAGAGAAACATCTCCTAACCACCGTTCCTTGTCAGACCATCTGCGAGAGCTTGCGTACCTTTCATAATTCTTAGTCATATGGAAATAAATAACGATTACGTGAATGATATTTTCCTATTCTTCACAATAGTTGCCATGACGGACTTATTCTAATCCCGGAATTGAAAAGAAATACATTTGAATCTGCGGTCGTGTCTTTTTGTGTGTTGTGTTCGGAAATTATTGCGACGTTAACGGATAGCAGATGTTGTTGCTCATTTGACTGTTAATTTGTTTAAAGACTGTAAAAGTATCTCCAAAACATCCGTTTATGGATATGAGAATATAACGCTGTGGGACGCCTATGGTTTGGCCTTTTAACCTCTACTGCCTATGTGGCTTGGCAAACAGTAAGACCAATACAATTGCAACCTGGAACACTGTGTAATGGCAAAGGAGAAGTTTCCCAAGACTTGGACACTGAGGCTTTTGCCTAAACAGGTTTGAAATTCGCAGAATTCCGTCTACAAACGGCATACTCTGCAACATTTTGTTAGAAATAGCATCTAGTCTTAAAGTAAATCCATTTGCTTTTTGTCATTTAAAGTATGTGTACCACGCTTTAGGTTTATACCAACATAGCCATAAGGATTTAGGATACAAGCTTTGATTTTCCCAGCTAGTGAGCACTGCGTGCACCTGCATTCACTTCAACCATTAACAGGCGTTGTGTTTTATCTTCAGATAAGGCACGCTGAGAGATTTGGAAGGTGGAAGAACGCTGAAATAATCAGTCATCAACTTTCACATTCAAGAAACAATAAAGCAAAATGACTGCGAGAGAAAACTGTGGTGAGAGAGAGAGAGAGAGAGAGATTAGCGCTAAAGCTGTTGCCAGGCTTGTCGGTAAGAGAAGAAGAAAAAAAAGCCTCTGCTGTGCAGCTGGGAGTTGTAACAACTACATCAGGTAGAGAGCTGAGTCACCTTGCAGGTTGCTGAAAGGTGATTAAGCCTCTGCAGAAAGGATGGCACCTTCATCTGCACTGTACAAACATGTAAATGTTTCCTAATACTTCAAGTGTATTGAAAAAAAATGAAGCCAGGTAATTTCTATACTTTTTTTTAAAAAAAAAAGTAAAATCCTGATCACTTTGAATAATATTTAAACCGGTCATGGTTTCAGTGTGAAGACCAAAAGGCTGTTAATGCCTAAGTGCTGTATGTATTGATAGAATGTTGTAATAATGTCAATAAATTCACTTACAAACACAAATCAGATAGCACAGAGTGAGTGTACTCAGCGCCTTTGGCAGGTTTGTTTGATGAGTTGTCTGGCTTGTAGTGGCTGAAGCCACTCACCTCACTCTCTGTCATAAAGAGGCTGTTTGCTCAGAGAACCTCAGACTTCACTGCACATCCACACTGAAAAGTAAGAGCACTCAAAAAAAAAAAAAAAAGGGGGGAAGGGGCTGTTGATCTGTTGGTTTTGGTGGCATGTTGGTAAATGAAAGCAAGTAATCAGGTGATCCCGTGTGCAGCTCCAATAAACCATCATTTTGCAGGTATTTTTGCTACACTTTACCTTAGCATGTAAAGGAAAACAACAGTGTGCTTAATGATCAGCATTTCATATTGTAACATTAAATGTTATGCCATGCTTAGCCACATGAGCCAACCAGTGAGTGTCAATCAGTTCTCTTGCTTTTATTAGATTTGGATTCGTAAAAATGTGTTGTTTTTTAAAATACTAAAATATAATATAATAATTCATTATGTGCAAATTAATGCAATTCTTAAAAAAAAAAAAAAAAAAAATGAGTTGGTTTAAGTAAACAACACTGCCCTCCAGTGGACATTTAGAGAAGCACCACAGAACTACACCTCACAAAGAACACAGTTCAACCAGACTGATCTCTGAGACTAATAGTAAGATAGGATATATAAGTGAACAGTTTATCCTCTAAGTTGAAGAAAAAGTCAGGATTTATGAGTTTTTTTAAGGGACATTTTGATGCCTACAAGTGAGTTGGAGCAACTTGTAATGTGTTTTTAATCTATAAAATCAGCATTAACCAAGTGCCAGTTCAAGAATATTTTTTCGTGCTGCTTTGCATGAAATGTTTTCCTTCTGTATGACAAGATTGATTTCCATGCTGTGAGGTATAAATTTGTATCGAGCTGCTTGGATCAAGGGTGCGAAGCAAGGGTATGTCAATGGGAGTTCTCACCTTAACCATAACTCTTACCCTAACTCCTAACCCTGAATAAAAGTCTGCACGAAATACTTTGCAGTTTCAAAAGTGAGCCATACAACAATAAAGCTTTGCACAATGTAGGCCAACTAATTTGGTATTTTTGGGCCAATGCTAATACTGATAGAGGTTTTTTTTTTTAAAAAAAGTAATATCCAATGTATTGGTTGATATAGGAAATAAGAACATCAATGATACTGTACATGAACACAACTTCTTATAAAATGCAAAATATGATTCAAGACAAAGAGTAGCAAAACGTAATTGAATTGAAATAAGGGTTTTGTAACACTGTCAACATAAGGACTGTAAACCCATTCATAAATAAGAAAAGGCAAACTTGTGCAAAGTGTATATCTGGAATACAATAGAAATATATATGTATATATATATATACACATATACGGAGCCCCTAAAGTACATTGCAATTTGAGAAACGTATTTAGTTATTTTACAAACAGTAAAGTTGGATGAATCAAAAAGGCAAAATAACTAAAAAAAAAATAACTAGTGCACGGCTCCCAGTGTTGTAATTTTATAATCATTACTGCTGATTCAAAAGTGGCAGCTTATAAGGCCTAATGCAGAAACTTAGCATAGAGTCATAGAATCTCCATGTGGCAAAAAAAGTTTATACATCAGTTACATATTAGAGCCCGCCCAATTTACCAATGTGGATTAATGGATGTTGGCTAAAATCAGCCTGATTAATCGGCCACGGTTGGACTCTAGTAGAGCATGGGAAACTCTGTCCTGACTGACATTTACTTCACCATAAAGCAAATAACTGTTAGTTTGAGGAACACACATTTTCATCTCATAATTCATGGAACTTAATAGATCAGACGGGTCTATTGTTGCTGTGTGTTGGCTCCACACACAGTAGTGCATGATTCAAGGCTGGTTTTACTTATAATAATGGACAAATATCACACAGGTGGTTCAAGTGTCTGCTGATTATTGTTTACAATCCTGTGAGAAATTAAATTATGCTTTATATTTTTCAAAAACAAAACACACACAGTCACTCGTCCACCCACAATTGGACTAATCCATCAAAGCCCATGAAGTCTTCCTCACGTTTATTATTAGTGCAGCAGTCATTGCCAGGCTATCACTACATACAATCCCTCTTATTGTCTTATCGTTGTCCCGACAGGTGGTCGTACCGGTGTACGGCTGGGAAGCAGGCAGATATGAAGGGGATGTGTAGGGCTATAAAGCCATAACCTGCTGGTGTCATGAAGGGGACATGACATACACAGCACCACCTGCTAGATGTGAGGGCCCTTTTATCACCAGCTGGCCAGTGTTTTACAACACTTCTTTTACAGTTGCTGTGATTAACAAGAGAAGGTCAGCAGGAAAATAGAGAAGCTGGGTTTGAGATAGAGATGTAATATACACTAAAACAAGCTGTGGACTGTGTGTGAAAACAGACACCGACACTTCCTCATCTGCTCCAGTGGCAAAAAGAGACTCACTTTATTATATACCGCCATCTAGCGATGGCACCAGTGTAATGCAAAAGTGACACTAAATTGCCAGAATATTCAATTTAATTGAGTTTTCCATTTATAATAGGTCTGGGCAATGTTGCCTTAATTAAAAAAAAAAAAAAAAAAACTCAGATTTTTTAAAAAAAATTTGAGTTTCGATTTGATTTTCGACTTCAAAATGACTGCTGACATCAGTTATAGTGCAACTTTATTGCTGTGATTGTCCTGAAGAATTAAAATGCATAGAACAATCCCAAAATAAAAAGTAAATGAGGCTCTGTCATTCAACAATTTCAAGCTTTAACCCAGGTTTAAGCAAAAGTACAACATTACCATTATATTAAAGTGTCTATTCCATATTTTATGTTGCCTGGCTGTCACATTTTGTAATATTGCCAGGGTCAAGTCCGTTTTTTTTCATTTACTAGTAATGAAGTTGGCTTTTCTTCTTAGTTTCAGTCATGGCTAGTTTTTTCAACGTAACATTGGGTCTTGAAACTGAACTAGGTGACATGTTAGTCAGGTCATCGTCAGGTGTTCAATCGGTGAATCATTTTGCCATTGAATGCCACATACAGGGATGATTTGGGAAGACCGTATTCCACACTACACTATATTATTCATATAGTGGGGGCTTAGAGTTGTCAATTATGGCCAAATGAGTATGTGTTTGAAATTTAAATGTACAAAGAGGTTTACTCTCTGTAGTGTTATAAAAGGGTATATTTGCGGGTGCAAAGTAAAATAGCGTGTGCTATTTCCCTGGTTTAATTCTATGGAATATGGGCATGATAAATGTGTTTTTTACTGATTTTTTTATTTTGTTCGTTTGGTGTATTTTCTTGTAATGTATGTTTTTTGGAGTCATTACGTGTATTTTTGTATCTTTTTGTGCATTTTTTGTTTAAATATTGATTAATTTTTTGTTTTATTTTACTAATTTAGTATATTTTTATTATAAATACATTATGTGTGGTGAGGGCATGTTTTGAGATGTGTGTGCGACTCACTACCTGTCTTTTTAAAAACTGTATGGAAAATGTACTTTATCATTAGTTCTAAAAATAAGGGTGCAAAGTAAAATAGCGTGTGCCATTTCCCTATTTTAATTCTATGGAACATGGGCATTATAAATGTGTTTGTTTTTTTTACTCATTTTTATATTTTGTTCATTTGGTGTATTTTTTTTTGTAGTGTAATGTAATCTCTTTCGGTTGTCTTTTTGTGCATTTTTTTTGCAAATAATTATTGTTTTTTTGTTGCCATTGTGTGATTCTGGAGTTATTTTGTGTATTTTTATATACTTCTGATGTAGTTTTGTGCATTTCTCTTGTCATTTTGTGTATTTTTATAAACTTCTGATGTAGTTTTGTGCATTTCTCTTGTCATTTTGTGTACTTTTTGTATAAATATTGATTAGTTTTTTTAATTTACTCATTTAGTATATATTTTTTAATTATAAATACCTTATGTGTGGTGAGGGCATGTTTTGAGGTGTGTGTGTGTGTGTGTGTGACTCGCTACCTGTTTTTTTTAAGAATTGTGTGGATGTGAATGTGGAATTTTTTATTATCCTTTAATGTTGCTGCTCTTAAGATGTGTATGCACCCATGTTTTATTTTTTTATTATGATGTTGCACTTTGTGATTTTATCTGCAAAAAGCTCTTCATGAATAAATTACTAAATTTATCCTTAGTTTGAAAAATAAGGATATAAAGTACACAAAAATGATAATAATTTTGGTCATACTTTGCCAGAAGTTGAGTTGCTCCTTTGCTGGAGGCCAGTCTGTATGCTGCTGATTGCTTCTCTTGTTCCAGCTTCTTCCTGGAACATATACAACAGGTGTGATTAATCACTATCTCTGAATCACCTCCCCCTGATCAAAACCAAACATTATTCCACATTGGTATTTACCAAACTCTGAGCCTACGTTTGGATCTCAACCTTTATTTTGTGCCCCTTTCGATTGATACCGATCTTATAAAAGCACATAAGATACTCTGACACCATCAAACTCACACAAATCCCTACTTTTCAACCCTTTAGCACCTACCGCCTAGCCGGCTACACGTCCTCGTGAACGTGCAATAAAATTACCTTAACTCTGTTAAAACTCGCTCTTTTGGAAAAATTCCAACCGTTTCTGAACCGTAACATGTTGCGATTTACTGACAACCTACAAACATTACGGTAATCACGTTCCCTCTTTCATAGAAACCCCGCGAAAAAAAAATCGCTTCGGGGTGTACAAGTGTAATAGTTGCCATAAAATGGCCTGTTTTTGCACATTTAGAAACATGGATGCATTTTTTTTTATTGTGAATAATTTTATACATTCTAAATTTTATATATTTGTTGGAAAAAAAAAAAAAAAAAAAAAAAAAAAAAAAAAAAAAACAAAACTGTTATTCAGCTAACATTGTTGTAATCCGACTAAATCTTTAAAAAAAAATTCGTTTTTGTGTTTTTCTTCATTTAAAACCGATATTACACTGGTAGAACATGAATTGTGAAAAACACTTCCATAAATAAATAAATAAATAAAATAAGAAAACAAAAATAGGTAGAGATGTTAATATTACAGGTGTTGAAAGGTTAAGTGCTTCTATATATTTTCATTCAATTTAGTGCTTTTATTAGCACATTCAAATACCTCATACACTACCGAATTCTGACTCTTGTGTTTCCAATCTGTAAATTATTATATTTTCCTTTGACTACGGGTTGATAATGCAGGTCCCTCTTAAAAATATGATGCTACTCTCAATGACATAACCTTAGTAAAGGAAAGTTTAAACTAAAGTAGAATTACAGCTTAATTGCATACAAATACCATGCTGATAATGAAAGTTATTCCTTTTACCCTTGAGGGGTAAAAAAGTCATGGCTCATTGGTGAAGAATATATTTGCCATTCAAAGTGTGGCACCCTCAAGTGGACAACAGGCTGAAGTGATGCCATATCCACCACCTACAATGAAAACCTGATATTTTTTACTCAGTGTTTCTAATCAGGCTTGGGGTCATTTATAATTGTAATCACGTAACTGATAATTACGGAATACCTAAAGTACGGAAGCCCTAAAGGGCCGTGATTTCATACATTTTATTTCCTCCGTTTTCCCGCGAAATAATGAGAATTTTCTCGAGAACTTGAGATAACAAAACAATAATGCAGTATAATACATCATTGCAGGAACCATCATTCAGTTTATCAATATCAGAGGAGCAGGAACATATAGTTTCCACTCCCATGATCCCCTGCGTGCGTCGTCATCTTGTGTGGCACAAGATGACGACAAGAGCAAAGCCAAGGGAAAATAAGACAGTTTTATTGTATTCCTAAAATAATAACTAGTCAAGAAGAACAAACAGAATGTCTGTCCACGAAACGTAGAAACAAATGGCTAACCATCATCAACAGGAAAGCTTTCCGACTTGTCCCAGAAAAGCGACACTATAAAGTCTGTATGATCATTTCATCACAGGTAAGTTTATATATTATACATGTATCTTTTGTTGGCTCAGTGAGATGTTATGTTTTCATATGAATACACAACTCGCATGTTTACGTTATCATTGAGGCTGCACGTCACTGGAAATCTACGACTCTTGCGATTGAAGCCATATAAACCGTTTTACAATCCAACAACCACAGCCGAAGTTATCAATGCTTCTGTCAGACCAATCAAAAAGTACAGTAATGCGCCATCTTATCTTTGAAGCCTCACATTGACCAGGTGAAAAACAATATTCTAGCAAAAAGTATCCTGTTAGCTTGTCAAAGGTCCACACACGCCCGTCACTATGTCCTGACCCGCTCCCCAAAATGCTTTTGCCCCCCAAGTTAAGGCACAAATCTCTTAAAAACTAAATAATTGAATCTATTTCTATTACAGTCATAATGATCATATACCCTGAATTTTTGTTTTTACAGGAACTAAATGTTTTTCTTTAATCCTAATTATCTGTTGCCTCAAGATGTCTGAATTAAAAAAATAAACAGGTCTACAAATTCAATATAGCTTGAGACTTTGTCGATTATCATATTCACCTTGTTGACTTCAAACAAGAAATTGAAAAAAAGGTTAAAGACCACATAATCATCACAACTTACAAATTTTGCCCATATCTTTATATATGATTGGCTACATTAGATATTCACAACGTCATTTTGTTTGTCAATTTCACTCAAATTCTGTAAATACCTTGCTTTGCAAGTTGCATTCAAACTATCTCTATGTTTGTTCCTTTTGGTCATTTTGAAAGCTTGGGGGACAAAATGTGTCATGTCAAGATGTAAACAATGAAAGCTGCCACACAAGACGGCGGACTACGGAATTGTGGGAAATTTGTGACGTCATCGGAAACCCATCTATAGATCACTGCATCAGGTATCTTGTCGGCAGTGGCAATCTGTACAGTTGTCGTATCAATATACTGACCGGTTTAGGCCACGTGATAGGTCAGTCATTGGCTAGTTTAGGTCACGTGACTAAGACTAAACCTAACTCTAAAAATTGTTGCGATACTGAGTTATAACCTAAACCTAACCCCAAACCTAACCCTAACCCTAAGACGTTACGTACTTGTGCTTCAGTAATAACACCGGGGGTTGTCTGTATGTCAACCATACAGATAGACACTTTCTATCTTTTCAAACAAGGCCTGACACTGGCTGAAATAGCATTATGCATTGCTATTACAAATAATATACACATTAATGAGCGTACTGTAAAAAGAGTAGATAATTCATTACTTTTATGGCAATTGTAATTTAAAAAAATATGTTGCCTTCTCAATCATAATTAAATTGTAATTGAGTTCAGATAATTGAGTTTATAATTGTATTGGCCATGCAAATTCTATAAATATTGTCAATTATAACATAACACAAAACTGGGAAACCATGTTACAGTATGCGCAGTTCTACACATATGTAGTTAACATTTCTTGAAATATTTTTTATATCAAGCTTTCCCATTTAAAAAAAAAAACATAAATTGTGGGCTATATTGACACAAAAAAGGCTCAGATGCCCACACTAAAAATATTAAAACCTATATTTACAAGGTAACTAATAAATGAAAAAATAAATTACGTGATAGATATTTGTATTTAATGTATTTTACAGCTGATTTAGGACCGGTTATCATATGAGATGCTAACAGAACGCTAACACAAGAGGACAGTTACGATTTGTGGGTTTATTTATTAAAGGCTCAGTAATTCTGATACATTTTAGTTGAATTTTAGTAATTAAAAGCGCAATTGTAATTGACTTTCTGAGGATACAAAAAAAAGTAATTTAATGGTATGGAAAAAATGCCGGTCACTACATGTAATCGTAATTGAATTGTAATTCCACATGGGTAAATGAAAACATAATTATAAAAATGTAATCTATTTTACCATGAATAACGGAGCCGCTTTAATTTATTTCAAAGTGAACGTGAAGCCGTTTTTCAACAAACATTGAATTCCTGATCATTCAAAACAATAATCTTCTTGGTTTTTTTAGCCTATAGTTTAGAACTATTTAAGTGTGCGTGCATCATGCATGAAAAAAGCTTCTTTAAATTATAATCAGTAGAGGGTAATTAAAAAGCTTCTTGGTCCTTCTTCCTTTATTTTTTCCAGCAGCCATGTTCTGCTAATGGCTTTGGATCATGGCTAAGCCTTCCAGCAAATGGCTCTTAATCCAGTGGGCCTGCGTTTGGTTACCTGAGGGAAATACTATCCAGCCTCACTGCAACCCCCTACAGCAAGCCTCCAGATTAGTCCAATATATATTAATCCCCCCATTTATCTTTGTCAACTAAGGGCCAGAAATAATTTTAGAGTGAGTAAATAAAAGCCAGTGCAATAAGAGGGGCCAGCCTCAGACAGAAGGCAGGTGCTCGCCACCTCAAACTCCTCATCACTGGGATCGGCTCTCTAATGAGCCTCTCTGCTCGGTAAATACGGCTCTGCTCATTTGGCTCATCAACATTTCATGAGTTAGGTGATTATAATTTTTAAGCAAACAGTGGATGTTTCAGAGTTTCTAAAATGGAAAAATTGCCATCAAAAACCACCTTCCAGTTTCAGTGTTTGCTCAAGAAATGAACAGGAACTGATAAAAATCTAAAATGGGATATCAAAGATCAACGCTAGAAAATAGAGACAAGGGATCAAAATCGGAGTGGAAATCAAACTAACTCCACACCTTTTTATGAGTTTCAACCCTGGCGTTGCATGGAAATTCGTCTCATGTGCTTGAACAGACAGAGCAGCTGAACCCTGCAGGACGCGTCCAACGTTTGACATTTACTGTTATGTGGGCGACTAATAAATACAGCAGTCGACTATATCACCCCAGGTATGTGTGTGATGTTTTGCCAACAGGTCACAATATGATTTCAGTGAGATTTCACGAGTTTGGCGGCTTCAAACGTATTTTTTTTTTTAAAAGAAGCTATGAACTTCAGAAATAAGAGGTCCACCTATTGATGAGATGTTTTCTGGGAATGGGGTGACTCTATAGAAATGAGTCAGTAGGACTCCATGACTGGGATATCCCCCTTTTCCCAGCCAGTGGAACTCATTAAAAGTGGTATACTTCTCCAAACCCATGCTGAGATGTTGGACTGGCCCTAGCGTTTCTGTGACAGGCTGTAGGAACACCATCAAAGGTTGGCATATCTGCGTAAAAAGACCTCATGAGGATCAAGAATGTGGCTGGACTTTCTTTAAACATTTGATGAGCTACATGTTTTTTCAGTCATTCTCTGTTAAACAACCTGTTAGAAGTTCTCCTGCGATGAACGCATATTTATAGCTCATGAGGTCATTATGAACATACAAGGGTTCAGGTTTAGGTTTACTTTGGTTGGAGAAAGGGTTTGTGAACACATACAATAAATGGCCGTCAAAGTTTGGCCAAAAACATTCATGAATTGATACATTCTCTTAATGCTATCTTTTATGGTTGTTTTATTGGAACAAACGTTGATGGGCCTGACCTTTTACTTTCAGGCAGAAATGGGAATCTCTTACACATGGGGAACAAAGAGGGCAGGGTTTGATAACCTATAGTTAAAACCAGATAAGTGTTTATTTCACCAAATTATTATTTTTTGAAATATTTTTGTTTACAACACTCCTTTATTCAATGAAAAGTCTGAATGCACACAGATAGAACTGTTTCTAGCTCCATTGGGGGTCATATGCAAAATACTGTTTGGGAACCCAAGTTATCAAATATGCTTTAAAGGCTAAATAAACCAAACAAACTTTGCTCAATAAGTTCCTTTTTTTGATGAGGCAAGTTGTTGTGAAAGGATGGGAAATATTAAATGTGCAAATGATTATGACTGTCAATAGATAATTATTTTGTATTTTTATTAAATATTATAATAAATAAATATGGTAAATACTATATTAAATAAATACATATTATGCATGTAATGAAATAAAACAAACAAAAAGAATGATGATTAAGATAAAAGTGACTGTTGTGAATGAATAATGGTTTCTATAATGTGCTTTGAGTCTGATTGAAAAAGGGCCATATAAATCCAAACCATTTATTATTATTATTATTATTATTATTATTATTATTATTATTATTATTATTATTATTCATAATAATAATAATAATAATAATAATAATAAAGGTATAGCCTATAATCCTGTTCAGAAACACTTTTTGTTAAAGTGGGTGAAATGGTTCCTTTGTAGCAGCTGGAATCCCGTAAAAACTCTAACCAATCTCTGCCATTTTGTCCGAATGGAAAGAACCAATCAGATACCTTTATATCTCGTCCTGCTCGTGGACTGGACAGAACACTGACTGTAGGGGTGGGAGGGGGAGGAGCTTTTGGACTGTACCTTTAAGGCCAAAACTATAGACCACTAGCTCCAGATTAAGATAAATAAATTAAACTCATCATAAATCTAAAACAAAATTTCAAAAATGAATGAAAAGAAAATGAACACAGTATGTCCATTCTAAATATGTGCCTTCTTCTTTAGCTAAAGCAAACTTTATAATTACACATTGAAAAATACACCATCAAGCAGTTTTCTTACTGCTGCCACAATTGTTATCAAAGCATTGTTTGATCTCTCTGCGTGACAGTGAATAAATAGCGCTATTTAAAAGAATAGAAAAAATATGGTAAATAATAATGCAAATATAGCAAGAATGAAGAATAATACTGGCAGCAATATGTTTGTAATAGCACATCTGTGTGGATAAACTGAGTAATTGGTGCTTAATTAAATAAACGAAAAACAAGTATTTTCCTGTCATGGTAGTAGAATAATCCTTTTCTTTATCAGGTCTCTAACATGTGCACAGTCCTCCCCTTTAGGGAGGAAAACCCAACAGATCCAGTTTTTCTTTGTTTTTTCATGGCTCGGAAGTATTTATTTTCCAGTCCATGATTAAGACACTGCCATCTGCCTGTGAGCAAAGCTCAGATGGATTATTTACCAAAAGAAAATATGGCCGTGAAAATTTCATGACTGAGTGTGAGTCTGACCCTCGGTCATCAGCAGTGTCTCCCACCTCCCTTTAAGATGAAGAAGGACCCTAATTCTGAGTGCTGAGTGAATGGGAGCTTATATCACAGATATATCATATATGACAATCCGCTCTCAATGTACTGGTCTATTGGAAGTTTATTTAATATTTTATATAACATGTATAAAGAGTAATTTAACTTTTGATGGTCACATGACGACGTTTGAACCGGATGTGAAATTTTTTGAAATACCATCGAATGGGAACCGGATGTAAGAGTGTGAAAATACCCACGAGAGTGAGAGTCAGGACGGAAAGTATGGGTGAACTAGGTACACACGTTAATATTATTTTCACTTTGTTGAACATTCTAAAAATGTAATTTGTGACGGAAATACTACATGTTAAAGGTGCAGTCTGCAACTCTTATAAAAGTGACTTTTTGTCGTATTTGCTAAAGCTGTCACTATGTAAGGACAGCTTTACATGAAACTAGTAGTTTGTGCGGAAAAAAACAGGCTCATTGAGTCCCGCCCCCTGCTGCTCCTGCAGTCTTTGGCAGATTGCCAGAATGCATCGCGACGGAGCAATAAGAACCAATCGGAGCCAGGATTGTGTTTGATGGACTGTCTGACAGCTGTTGCTCTTTTTTACAGTGTATGGTCTGGAGGAGTAGAAGATGGAATTGGTGACTTTTGAGTTTGAAAGGTAATTACTGCTGCTTGATTATGTTTGATGTGTAATTGTTACACTAGAAATCTGTAGTGTATGTGTTCATGTGCGCACAGCAGCCTCCGTGTGGGCTGCTGTAAGTGACACGTGTTGTTGCTGCTGCTGCTTTTGCTGAGGTGTGTGCACATAGAGAGAGAGAAGCACTGCAGTAATATGCTTTTAACAGAGCATGTTATATTACTGTGATGTTGCTGTCGGACTAACGTTAGCTTGAGGGAGGGACTTTGGAAAGCTTGGAGGCAGGGCAAGAGAGCAGCAGGGATCTGAGAGATGTGGACTGCACCTTTAATGTGTAGAGTTAACAACATAGCTTTTGTGTTGTCCCATTTACAGTTTTCACGGTGTTCCACAATAATTTTCCACTGCTGTGAAGAAATAAACGCTTGTGGACATCAGTCCGAGGAGTAGCTATACTCTATCCTGTTCTGTTCATCCTCCTGTCCACTAACCCCAACCAGTCGAAGCAGATTGCTGCCACCTCTGAACCTGGTTCTGCAGGAGATTTCTTCCTGTTAAATGGGAATTTTTATCTTCCCACTGTCGCTGATGCTTGTTCATGTAGATTTGTTGGGTATTTTCCTTTTTATTCTGAATTTTATATTTTGATAGCGCTTTGAGATTACTTTTGTTGTAATTTGCGCTATATAAATAAAGTTGAATTTTATTGAATTATATCTGCTGTCTCCCTGCAGTCTGTTACATCCTCACCCATTCACCACATCACATAGAGTCCAGCTACTCACAAGCTTCTGTGCATGTGAAGAGCACAGACCAACAATTACATTCATCACATCTAATCCAAAAGGGAAACTGAACCTTTTCAACTCTTTATTGAAGAGTATCATCATAAATATGCACAGTGAAAGTTATTTGTCTTTTTTTTAGTATTGCAATCTTCCTCTATGGAACCAACTGCTAAAATACCAGGGCTTCATAAAATATGGAGATGCTTTGGATCGCTGTGTTATTATTCAGTAGATTTAAACATACTGTTCGTTTTTCATTTTATTTCACATTTTCACTATCATTCTGTTTAACTTTGATCTTAATTATTGTTCCCCTTTATCTAGTTATTTATGCTAAACCAGGGGTATCAAACTCATTTAATTTCATGGGCCACAAATATTTGCTCTGAATTAGGCCAAAGAATAAAAATCCTAGCTTTTCTTTTCAAACCAAAAAAAAGGTGAAATTTAAATGTTATTGTGCCTTAGGTTTAACACTTCAACACGTAAACAACTATATGTCAATTAAATGGGATTTCTTAATTACAGGTACATATGTGAACTAAGCCACACTGTAGATGAGGATTTATAATAAGACTACATGGACATGTAGGTCTCATATTATAAAAAACACATTTTATTCTGGTCTCTACATCTATAAACTGGTCCTCCCTGAGCCTGCCAACTCCCAGAATGAGGAAAACAAGCGGTTCCTGGATGGTCTCTGCAGCCCACCCACTGGTAAAACGGGGCTTCTACAGACTGTTCAGCCAAAAAGTCATTGAAAAAATCAAATTGTTTTCAGCAAACTCCATCACATTCTTGTTCTACAGCCTCCCAGGTACCTCTTTGCAAATTTTCATCGGAATTCACTGTAACATTTGTGAGTAGTTGGTAGAATAAACCTGTACAGTGCTGTATGTATTGGGTATGTTTTGTGTAATAATGAGACTAGAACATTGGAATAGGGATTACATCATCACTGCTGAAGTAGGACTGATGACATCATCTCTGTATGTTCCAAAATGGGTGGGGCGTAGAGGGGGGGGTCTCCAGTAATTGGTTCTGGCGCGCACGTGGCTACGGTGTGCAGTGATTAGCCAGGTCGGACCAATGTTCCAATGTTCTAATGTTCTAACTGATGACATCATCACTGTACCACTTTTCATAGCAAGACTTCCTACGGGCACCGCAGTTATAAAAATGCATGAAATGATAGACTTTCACTTTATTAACTCTATTTGAGATAAAGATGAGCATTTGAGATTTTCTCCTTGACATTCCGAGTCATCTGGTAAGGAAACCAGCCTCCTGTTAAAGAGCAGGCCTCACTGAGTGATTGGTTTCCCCTCGGCTCCAATGAGAAAGGGAAGTTAATAGGTTGTATCCTCAGCTGGGATTGCCATTTCCTCCCTGACTGACTCTCACATCAGAAGGTTGACTATTGCAGCAGTGAAGGTGAGGAAGAACAAACATAGCCCTGTGAAAGAGCCGGCTCTGTCTGAGGTCTGGATCAGGAGGTCTGAGGAAGGGCTGTATGGCTGTGGCTGTGCTCCACTCTGCTTCAACATGTCTGTGAGGAAAGATTGGAAAAGTCATCAGTGAAATGCAAACCCTTCTTAAAACATTGGCGGTCACCACGCAGCGTCTTCAGTAGAATGTTTTTACATGATGTGATCGGGGTGTGATGCATTGATGCGAGTTACTGACAAGAAAGCAACTCTCCTGTTGAAAGAAAGATTATAGTTTGATGTAACTGTATATAGTGTGTGAGGACGAGCTCCTTTAGCTTTAGAAAGTCACTTATGACATTTGGTGCCTAAAGGGTTGTGTAAAGGTATGAAAAGTGCCATCAAACACATCCACCATATCATTTAGCATCAAAACAGAACAATAACGATCCTGATTAATGCATTTGGATTAATTGTCAATGGGATGACATACGGTATATCTCTGAAAACCTTCATAGAAGACTCTGGGCCGTGTGTGCAGATAATTAACACACAAAAGGAAATAAATGATTCATAAAAGAATCAAATGTACATCCTAATACATTTCCTGCCTTTAGTCACCACTAGAGGTCAGCAAAGATATGCCAGCCAGCAGCAGACACTGTCAGTCTTCAATGATACACATTTTCTTTTTCTTTAAAGCTAAGCTAAAAATATGCAGAGATGTGTTAGCTTGATACGGAACTACTGGTGAATGTTTTCAAACGGTAGTGATATGTGAAGTTGGATCTTCCAGCCAACATGTGGCATCAACATGAAACTTGTACGTACACCTGACCACATTGTCGACTTCTTCTGTTACATGTGTTATTGAGAGTTGGCCATTAAAATACAAATATAAATACCCAGTTTCTGCATTTAGAATTGAACCACCACACAAACAAAAAATGATCATATATGGTTTGTGTTTCCCAGGTGGAAAAAAATCCCTGACTTTTATCTGTAGCCACATGTTTCCTCCGTCTCCAATGCTCCTTTAAAGACCTGACCGCTGCTTGCTCTTTGTGGTTCACGTCCTTGACACTGACAGTTGGTCTTCAGGTCAGATATCTGGTCATCGAGATGGAATGTTCTTGCCTTTAACCCTTATAAAACAGCAGCACACACCAGGTCAGGGCTGTTTTTCTCAACAATTCTTCAAGATGGCTGCCATCAAGAGCGGCTGCAGATAAAGGACTATACGCATCAAACACCCAACGTCATTTAAACATTTAGGGCTAAATCTTGTTGGTCCGTCTTAGCCTGAATTTAGCCCAATTATACGTCATTATTGGACCATCCACTATAGTCCACTTTTAGCCCCGATTTAGTCGTTGAAATTTTTAGTTTTTTGTTTTTACCGTCAAAATTGATCCAAATGTCGCCCCAATATAGTTGTTGAAATTTCTTTATCATTGGATCGTCCAACTTGGTCCAGATTTAGCACATGTGGTCTAAGTGTGGCCCAAAGATAGTCATTGGATATAGGACTTCTCATTTGGGGTAAATCGCTCAACAATTTTAACCCTTTTATTTGAGCAAGAAAAAGAAAAGGTATTCTAACAACATAAACAAAAATACAAATCTGATCCTGGTACAAGTTGACTACTAATGTTCAATAAGATATTACATTTTGGGAAGGTAAGATTTTTAATCAATTAATTAACAAAATTCTAACCAAATTCTTCTTGAGTGCATAGTACTACGACCAGAAAAAGACTGCTTTTTACCTTCACTTTTCAACTATTTTTATACCATAAGACGTCTAAACAAAGACGGTCTTTTCAACGACCACAAAAGAATGACTTTCAGAATCAGAATCAGAAATGTTTTAATGGCCCAGTACAGTACAAGGAATTTGACTTGGTAGTCGGTATGCGAAACAAAGAAAACAAAGAACAAAGAAACAACCCAGCAACAATAATAATAATAATAATGATAAATATAAAGGATGAGGGATAAATAAAGGATAGATAGAAACTTTTCTACCAAATTTTGACATTGTTTAGACGTCTTTTCAATGTTTTTTCAAGCATATTTTGCTGGGTGGGTATTCTCAGCTGGAGTTACGTGTACTTTCTGTGTATGTATTTCATACCCTCATAACATTCAACAAGCCTCAGCTGAGTACAAAAATTACAACCTATACAAGGAATATAAAAGCTTAATGAGAGGACTTGACAATCTTACACAAGTTTGTAAGTTATGCTCAGTTGCACGATGGTTTTTCTTCTGTTAAATACACATTTGTATTTTTAGGTATACCAGCATTACTGGGCCAGTATGACTTTCTGTGTCTGTCTGTCTCACACGTGCTTTAACCCACACATGGAGTCATGGACAAATATGTCCACCACGTTCTCTCTTATTTTTGGAGGCGCTGAGAGATCTTTTGCCAAATACAGCTTTATACAGCCTGGCCTCCTGTCCAAATGGCTCTGTAACAGTTCAGAAACCTCCTGGGCCCACAAAGACCAAAAAGAAACAGAGGAAAAAATGAATTTGGCAGCCAAGCCTACATAGTAACTGAGCTCATCCCACCAGGCTGCAGTAAATCATAAGGAAAGCACAGGACGGTGTGGTCGATGCTATCATCTCACACCAATAAAGCAACAGTTTGTATGGACAGCCTCTGAACATATAACTGTCACCGTTTCTCTGTGTGGCTTTCACTTTCATTCAAAAATGGATTAAAAGTGAAAGAATACGGGGTGACATTCAGTGAAAGGAGGGATTCCCAACTGGAGTTATATTTATACATTCATCAATCATTATCTTACCTATGAGGTAACTTTATAGTGATTCTATATTATCTCTTTTTCAAATATGAATAGGCTGCATGTAGAAAAGACACAAGCAACTGGCTTAGTTTTATGTGGCACCCAAATCAAATATAAACCGACTCCATAAACATACAAAATGACTCAAAAACACAGAAAACCCTTTAATCTTTCCTGTATCATCTCGCAAACAATACATTTTTCTTCTGAAGGAACAATAAAAATAAAAAAAGGCAAATTTGACAGGAAAACGTAAATAATTGGCTTCAAATGTTCCTACAGTATGGATCCTGTAAGATAAATAAATTTGAACTATGACAGGCTGTTTTATTTTTCATATCAGGTTTATCCCTCCACCCAATGATCTGTCTCCAATAGATTATCAGTATTTTCTCCAAAAAAACAAAAACAAAAAACAGAAAAGGATCTTGCTTTGGAATTCAGACATGAAGTTACATCCAGAAGAACATTTCTGCTGGAGGTAAGTACAGTCGCTCAAGTGGTAAACCTTTTTTTGCTTCAAAGGTTGTGTTTTGTGTGTGTTGTCATATTAATGATAATTTTACCTATCAAAAGAAACAAGTAGGTCAGAAAATGCATGGATGGAGTGCTAACGCAGTTCCATTTTTAATGTAATGTTTCAACATGTTAAAATAATACATTTAGATAAATTAAAAAACCCCAAAAAACTACAGTCAACATTTTTTTTAATCAAAGTTTATACTTTGTTACTTTTAAAACATTTAAAGCAATGAAAAATTTAAGTAAGTTTTATTATTATTACTATTATTACAAGTACAGTGCCTGTCGGAGATATGTACTCATATTGACATTAACAGGAGTTCCACAGTGTGGATGGGAAAATGAATGGGCTATATATATATCAACATTTCCTGAAAATTTCGTCAAAATCTGTTCATAACTTTTCAAGTTATCGTGTACAGGCACACAGCGTCGCACTGCATTAGCTTAGCATTAACATTAGCATTAGCATTAGCATAGAATAAAACACTGATGATGACGTCAGTGTTGATGACATCATCAGTTTGAACATTCTTGGAACACCGATGACATCTCTGTTGATGACATCGTCAGTGTTCTAAAACAATGTTTGACAGGAGTTCCACAGTGTGGATTGGTCATTTCCAAATTGGTTTTATATTGGTTGTGGAATGACCAAACTACTCCACACACACACACACACACACACACACACACACACACACACACACACACACACACACACACACACACACACACACACACACACACACACACACACACACACACACACACACACACACACACACACACACACACGCACACACACACACACACACACACACACACACACACACACACACACCTTTCTAGATAGATTATTATTATTGAGAGTGCATGGGTTACTAGCCACGGCATTGTTTTTGTTTTAATATGAAAATTACGTCTATTTTTTTTAAACTGCATTTCATTGAGTTACTTTTGTCCTCTCCATGAGAGACAAACGTAACAATGCGCAACGTCAAATTGATACAGCACCTGGTATTAACAGACCACGCATGTCAGTAGTTTATCACAATGAAAAATTATATTTGTGAGTGATGCTAACTTTTAAAATAATGCCTGTTTGAAAAAAATGTATCAGCTCTCTTGTATAAAAAATTGTAATGTTGCTTCTAGATATCAAAATAGAGGCCATGGGTAGGATGCATTGGTGGCTCGGAAACAAGATGTTTTGTTGGTTTTGTGAAGTTATTCCTATACTCAGCGTTAGCTCAGTTAGCTAGCTAAAACACGGGATCCCTTCCCTGTTGGCCATTATTGAGCTCTGCCTGGGATCCCTTATTAAAGGGAAAGAAACCAAGGGCGTCATCCTGTGACATGGCTGTCTGTAAACACCTCATTCCCTTTGAGTCTTTCTTCTGCCTTTGGCTCCACAAGTACACAAGTAGTTTGTCTTTGCCTTGAAAAGTGGCAGGACTCTGCCAAGTTCAAGCCAGCCCACAGAAATTGACTACAATTAGCTCGGCTTCCTGACCATGACAGCAAAGGGCACTGAGTCCAAGATGGGAGCAGGGGTGGGGGGGGGGCATTTACATTTACAGCAGTTCTGGGGGTTAATGTCTCCACCTTGTGATCTGGAGGCAAGCTGAGATAGCAGAGCCCCGATGGTCAACCACAGTTTACTCTGCGAGCACGGGAAGGGGACGTGGGCGCTGCAACAGTATTTACTTCATCACTAACTTCATGTGGGTGGTCCTCCATCGCTGAGGTACAATGGCTGCACCAGACACTGCTCACTCACATACTGTCCTGCCTCATTGGAAAAGCCATAAAACACGAGTCATCCAGGGCTCCCATGGCTGTGCATTATAAATTCTAAGTTTCTTGTTTCCTACCTTACATTTGTTGGCTTCTTTTTTTGAAACATAAAATTAAAAGTAAATTTAGCAACTTTTATTATGGATGCTTAAACATATTTTTATTAATTTTACTTGTCGCTATTCTTTGATGAAACCCTAAAAAAATAAAATAAACATAATTCGGGAGTCTTGTGTGTCCACATCCCCTCTTTCTCATTCCGTTTGAAAATCATACCATGGTAACCCAAAAGCCGAGTGTATCTGATGTGATTTGGATGTGTGGATATAGGAACAAAGGATCAGCTTTGCAGCGTATGACCCGCGGCACGGGAAATGAAGCAGCCAAACTTTGTAATTTCTCTGAATTAACATCTGACCAGAGAGGAAATCCAGTCCAGAATGGTTTGAATTCACTGCAATTTCTCATGGCTCACCAGCGATGAGGAGCAGCACTGTTAGGCAAGAACAAACAAATCAAGTATTAAACAAGTCAATAATAAATGACCCTCACGTTCATACGACGTCGGCTATAAATCAAAGAGGACTGCTGCTGATTTTGCTGATAATAATCAGAATATTTGTGTTGACTGTGCAACTTCCTCCCTTAAAAATGGAGCAGTAATATTTTGCAGTTAACTTTGTTTTTCCTGCACAGAACAAACATCCACATGTACTTGTGAGAGAAGGACACACGCATACACACGCACACACAGAAGAGAGAGAGCAATGGAGATGTAACTGGAAGAGCTCTCCCAGCATATGGATGCCATTTGCAAGCTGCACTGAGAATGTATAGGTCAGTCTTACCCTTTGGTATCTCTCTATCCATCTGTTTTCACATTACTTGCAAATTATAGTGTCCTCCAGACCCAAATGAACATAAATCAGGCCAGCTCGAGTGCAGAAGTTTTCCCATCTGTCATAAAACAATGATTTAAAGTACGGGTTGTCAAAATATGGCGCTGTGAATTCGCCCCACTCCCCAGCAGTAGGAACACAAAGCACCATCTCATCGGAGTAATTTATGGCCTCTGAGGGAACACAGGGTGATTAGGGCTTGGGCCACCAACAGCCAGAAAAACAGTAGTAGCTCCAATAAGGATGGCTGGAAAAAACTAGACCAAATTTATCAAACAATTCAGTGAAATCTATTTCTGTTTAGAGAGATATATAGCCTGTTTAGTATACTGGTACATCACTGGAACAGTTGGTCTCACTGCATTTGTGAGTTTTGGAGACTCTACGTTAAATAGTCAAAGCCTCGGACATGTGATGTATTGGTCAGCTGAGGTGGATGAGTCCAAATCAAATATACAATGAGACTTTCTTGGATTTGTGTAAATGATGTCACTGCTGTCTCTATGAAATTGTTTCTTTTCAAAGGTGGAGTTTTAGGGTGAAGGCTTCTGTGTTTAACAGTAGCTGTGTACATCTGGCACCCACAAACAAAATGAAAAAGAAGAAGTCTGTATTCACTGGCTTAACCTTAAATGGCCTTTAAAAATGAAAGCCTATGTGGTAACCAAAACTGCACAGTGGGGGACAGTTTCCTCTATGGCCCATTAATATATTATGACTAGATTACAACTAGAAAAACAACACAAGGTGAGGATGTAGGGCACATGTGTCAAACTCAAGGGCCGGGGGCCAAATCCGGCCCTTTAGAGCAGTGCTCAAACTTTTTTTGGCCCAACTTTCTCTAACTTCTGAATCCAAGTACCCCCACACAACAGTTTACTCTCAACAATAACTATACAGCACATGAAATAAATTAGTCATCACACACATTTTAAAGAATGCCATTTTGTAAATAAATGAAATGAAACAGTATTCAGCACCTCCTGAAGGGATTATTTCATTTTCGGTCAACTCCTGCCTGGTGTGGGACCCTGTATTGTCAGTTCAAATTCTAATAGATCAAGTTAATCATCAATATTACGATCATTGTTTTTAACTACAAATAAACATTATAAAGCCCCATATTTTCAATGCTTTTGTTTGTTAATGTTCCAATTTCTCTCTCTCATGTACTCCCTGTAGTGCCATCAGGTACCCCTAGGGGTACACGTACCCCTATTTGAGAAACACAGGACTCAGAGAGTAGAAATGATGGAGAAAACATGAATCATTTTGCAAATTACCAACTAATTCAATTGTAGATAACGTAGCCTAAAAATGCAGACAATTTTAATACCAAATTGTTCAAAGACAAAATATGACAAATAGAGCTTAATTGTTCTTTTTTTTTAAAAAAATAGGCATTTTCATGTATAAATAAATTGATGGATTCTGCTAAAGACAATTGATATTAATCTGCTAGAGTCGGTTTATCAACCTCACAGCCAATTAGGCCCTGCGGTGCTTGCACATTGTTGTGCTACTAAAAAATTAATAGGCCGACATGTGTTTGCTATTAGATATTTATCATTTGTAAAATAAATAGCGTAATCGTAAATGATCATTTTCTGTTTGATCATTTGTTAGGTAAAAATGTGCTTTAATTAGCTTAACTCCCGTTTGATACGTTTACTTTTCTGTTTTCATCTATTTTTACAACTGTCACTCCTCGCCTTTGACCTGCACCGTCCACAGGAAGTCGTGACCCTCTAACCCCAACAGCATCCGACATTGACAAACTTCCTCCTTGTAAATCCATGTTTTTGCAGGTATGACTTCATTCTGAAGTGCATCTCTTTTCATAACACCATTCGCATTTTAATACTCCAAATCACATTTGATTAATGGATAAGCTTTGATTTGGAAAACTGTGATAAAGAGAGAGCCGTTGGGATTAAATTAGGCTCTTGAAGCGCATCTAAGTATAGCTGCTGCAATGGCAGATATCATCCATAGTTTGTGTACTCAGAAAGAGTCACCCTCACATTAAGTAATTCCCCTAGAAGCTTGTTGATGTTAATTGCGTGGCTGCTTGGCAATCTTCTGAACCACCCAAGCATCGGCTCCCGGGGGACTTTGTGCATGTCAGCTAGCCAATCAGCAGTTCGCTGGCGGTCCACCATGGGATCCAAAAGGCTGTTCTGGCCAAATAGTTGCTTATTTCTCAGGAGAACCTCTAAGGTTCTCAATGGGACTCTTAAACATCTGAAGTGGAGCGAAGTTCAGGGGCCTTTCCAACCAAGGCCACACAAGCCCTGCTTTCTGTTTAAACAGCAGGTAGTCCCCAACTCTCCTCTGTTTGTGTCCATGGCTTCCTCCTCCAGATAGAGGGATTTTCCCATACAGTCCACTGCTCCAATGGGGCTTTGAAAAATGTCTTTCTTTCAGTTAATGGAAAGATAAACACACTTTCTTTTTTTTTTTACTATGAAGACGATGATTGTAATCCATACTTGTTTTAGCCGACAATTAAGGTGAAGAATCAAATTGATTTAGTCCCTAAGGACTGACGCTTCTTATTGCAGCACTTGGGTAATATATATCTTTAAAAAAAAAAGAAGACAGACTCAACAAATCAAGGAGGGAAAGCGTATAGTGTCTCAGCTCTAAAGGTTTCCTCCATCAAGGTGGCCTCAGCTGGGTTTCTATTGCATCCCACGTCAACACCACTGACAGCAAAAAGCACTTAGGGACCAACAGATCACTTTACCATTCCTCCTGCAGGAAGGGAATCTTCAAGGTGGGCGGTGGGACTGAAAGGGAGAAAACTAAAGAATGCAATGACACACAGTGGCCAGTAGGTGGTGCTATTGATGCTATTTTTGATTAGATAATCAGTGGACGATCCTAGATTACGACTACTTTACTACTTAATAATAATAATAATAATAATAATAAACGATTATCTCTTCATTACAAATTTACATGCACTTTCACAAATATAAAAAGCAGAATTATGAAACATTTTGAATAGCTGTAAAAAATAATTAGATACAATCTTATAATAATCTGATTTGAAACATTTGTACGGCTTTTCTATTAAAAACTTATTTGCAAACAGATTTTTTCTCTGATAAAAGTGCATATCAGTTCTAAAATAGGCTAGATCTTAAAGATTGTGTTCTTTTTTCTTATTTTAAACTGACATTTATAGTTGTCACAACTGTAATTTATTCCAATAACAAGAAAGTCAAGTGTCTGATTAGATGCAGAGGTATTTTATTAACAGGCAACTCTTACAATCTAAATATTCAATGTGGATTAATAAATAATGTATTCCATTAACATTAGATTAGTACATTCTTAAATTAAATCGTTCAGTTTTAAATACTAACTATTGGCCAGTTGAGTCTCCTCATGGCAGACAATATAATTGTGTGTCCTCTAAGAATGGGTCTCACTCTATTGAGCTCCATAAAACTTCATAATTCAGCCCAAATCTTCCCAAAGTCTGTGGCCTCACAGCTCAGTGCTTCCCCTTTTTTGTGGGTTACCGAAGGCCAGCACCCTCCCTGTGGTGGCACATGCGCGTACGTGCACAAACACAAGACACGCATGAAAAGATAGTTGCACACGTGTACAACCCCGCCAGCAGTCAGTGCAAACGGACAACTTGAGCGTGTTAGCATTGTAGCCGAACTGCTGTGGTGAAATGCAAATAAATTAATCATCTGTGTGAACATGACGGGCGATTTTAAAAGTAAATCTACAAAGCAAATATGTGTTTAAGGAATTTAGTACGGCGGCAAGCCATCCGACTGTTAAATGCTAATGTGTGTTTGTGTATCTGGCGGCGTTGATGTATACAGTAAGCATATGAGCGTGACACCGTGAGGTCGTTCGCTCAGGTGACGCCAGTAGAAGTGACACAGCCTCACCTTCACTGAGTCTGGATCCTGGCGAGTCTTTTAAAGCTGGGAAAACGAGGCCATTCAGAGGCAACCGAGCGTTTCAATGAGCCACATTAGCTGTTACGCCATTGTTTTCAGAAGACAGCTCCGAACTTGCTTTGACGGCGGGGGAAGCTGGTATTACTGATGTTTGTGTCTTTGTGATGAATCATGTTGCGTCTAACCAGTTTCGGGATATCGTATAGTGGTTCTTAATTGTTTTTGTCCCGTGTACCCCCTTTGCATTTTCTTCAAATCAAGTGTACCCCCATCATATCATAAGTACCCTCTCTATAATTTCTTATGTTTTTTTTTTTTTTCATTTGTGGAACAGTGGGTTCTCCTAAACCCCTAACTGTGTCACATTGGTTCAAAATATTTGTTCCCTATGGCTTAATCTACAAATTTAAAACAATGAGTGGAATTTATTTTAAAAATTAAGCACCATGCAGCTTTTATGTGATTACTTCAATAGTAAGTCTCTTTTGTAAAATGTTGCTAATTATTTTCTCCTATTGTCAGAAGTGTGATTAAATGGTGTTTATAGCAAAAAAAAAAAAAAAAAAAAAAAAAAAATCCTTTTTCAATAAATTTCAAAAAAATTATAGTGCTTTGTTGAGCAATAGTACTGTTAGTTTGTGGTAAATTTGTCCAAAAATACCCTAAAAAGGAATGAATTGTTAAATCTTTTCAAGTACCCCCTGCAATGTGCTCTTGAACCCCTATGGGTACACATACCCCTATTTGGGAACCACGTTTGTCAACTACAATTAAGGTGCTTCAATTGTTTCCCATCAATGGTCCTTCACTGTTGATATGTTTTGAATTTTTAAAAGTCAATTTTTTGTCTAAAAATACCATGGTGGTGGTGGTGGTGTGTGTGTGTGGTGGTGGTATCTCCCTTTGAACAAAAGTAAAACTCAGCCAAAGGGATGTCGGCCATCTCTCATGTCCTCCGTCACTCATTCACAAAAAGCCATTTGTAAGTCACACTCTGGCTTTGAAGGCAGCCAAGCACTCATTGGAGAGGAATTCCCTCTGAGGGTAAATCCTCTGGAAGAGACCCGTGATTATATCTTATATTAATGGTTCTTTAAGTCTAGAAAGAGGTTTTTCTCGTCCCGATCCAAACAACAGGATTCGCCAATGACGAAGGAGGTCATCTTTAACCGATTAGGGTGCAGAAAAGTCAGCTTCTTTTGGAAAACCTGTGCCGTGCCTTTGGTCTAGCTGTGCAGACGCTGTTGCCAGATGCAATAAATTATTAGTCTAAATCAGAACAGAAGGCCAGCTTTACATCAGAGCAGCGATCCATGTCAAGGAAAAGAAGCGTTACGTTTGAAGCAAAGCAGCGACCCAGTGTCAGGGTCTATCCCAGCTAATTCCAAGGCTATTATTTGTTGTACTACATCTCACATGGATTAGGGCTGTTCCTGAGAGAGCAGTGGACTACTGAGCTTTTCAGGCATGGGAGTGATTTAGTGAGTTTTAGCCTCAACAAAATCATTGATCGGACCAAAATACTGGTGCAGTGGTCAATAAATCTCACTAAATCCCACTGTTAGTTTTGTGACTTATCATGCTTTTATTGCATATACTGTATCAACAAATGGCATTTTTTGCTGTAAAATGAACACTGTAGCATGAAACATAAAGCACTCAAGGAAAAAAAAGCTTTAATTTACTGTAAAGTACTAACGGCTAATGTTTCAAAAAATATATATTTTCCGAGTGCAAGTTGCTATATAATATATTTGCTGTACTCCATCACACACATCTGATTTAGATAAATTTGCAGAAACCTGATTAGAAGTCCCTCATTTCAGTCAAGTGTATTGGACCAAGAAATCATCCAAACCAAGAACAGAAAGTAAGAAATTGCAGTACTTTTCAATGGCGAACACATGACTTGACGTTATGCGTATGATTAGAACACATGGAATAAAGGGATAAAAGTGTTTTGGAAAGTCGTTTTTGTCAGAATTTAAATAATGATAGAAGGATTTATATGATAATATTTTTTTTATTTTAGTAAAGTAAAATTGTAGTTTAGAAATGAAAAAAAAACAATGTCACGCACTTTCTCCACATTTCGTAAAAAAAGTGATATCACGACTTCAAAAAAAAAAAAAAAACCCAAAAAACATTGGCACAATTTCTGCAGCGCTATATAAATTACAAACGTGATGGAAACAAGGCACCGTTGAACGTCGTCTTTACAAAGATTTATGACATTTCCATGAAAATATCTGTTTAATATCCAGTTTCATTCTGGTTTAAGATGCACTCGTTGCTGCCAAAATATCCAATGACTGCAATATTTGGAATATACTTATTATGAAACGCTACCTTTGAATTGAGGATTATGGCAACCTTAGTGAGCAGGGCTGGCACACACTCCTAGTTTATGACTTACAAATACTTTTCCTGGGCCTTTAATGTACAAAATGTACATTGTATGCTTAAATACAACAATACAATAAGCAATACAGAGTTATAACAAGTCTATAACACTCTTTAACTGATAAAAAAACAAAACAATAATTCCATAATCTAGCAACAATAAACGTAAAATGCACATTGAATTTTTACTATCTTATAGAAATTAATCTATCATCACCATCATAGTTTTCTATACTGTTGCTTAATGTGGCTTTGACACCATAGCCTGTAACTAAATACTGTCCGACTGCAGCTGGTGCACGGCTCCAAAGCCACACCTCTGCTTCTCAATAAGTCAAATAGCTCCTCACAGTAAGAAGACACCACGTCCTTTCTGTAGTCCGTCTGACTAAATAAATGGCCTATGCAAACAATTTCCCAAGCCTAGTGTCATTTTAGTGAGGTGCAGAGTCCATGTCTATGCAGCCCAGCAGGTATGTAGCCCTGAGCCCCCACATGAGTTGTCAGAGGTCAAAGAGGACCAAGCAGGGAATATATAAACAAGTTTTCCAATAAAATAAGGCAAACGCTGATCCACATGCTTGCTGCCAAATCAGAAACAGGTGAGCTGCCCATGTTCAGAACTATCAAATGAACACCAGATCCTGATGCCATTACGGTGTTTTTCCTTCCCAATTCCCCGAGCACTCAAAACACAAAAGTGATGGACTAAATTCAACGCCTCACAAATGAAACATCTCCAAAAAGGAAAAGCTTCTAACTGCGTGGCTCAGAAAAGCGTAAGCCCAGAACGTTCCTCTAAAACAAACATAAACGATGAAATTGCGCCTTGTGACAGTGCGGGTATATACGTTCCTACTAAGGCCATACATCATGTTAAGCCTCTGGCCTTCAGACATTTCAGTGCACTTGAAATGTGTGGGTATCACTTGTCTGAATCAGGAAAAGCGTGATTTGAGGAAGGTGGGGTGAACAGTTTAAGTGATCGTGCATTTGCCATGAAATATGTCCTCATTCAGGATGAAAGATCAAGTTTCTCTTCTGCCACAAGAAGCTATAAACTAAGTCAGGAAAACGGACGGCTTTTTAATGTTTTCCTGCCTGGACTGTAATGCAATTTTCTGCACAGGAGAGGAGCATATTCAGAAATAGGCCTGAAGACATGTACAAAAGCACACACTGACCAAAAAAAGCACGCTTTTAGTCAGGAAAGAGGGTCAGGAAGGAAGTACCTTTGCCACTGAAAAGTGAGTTAGGTGTAATTGAAAATACAAAAACAGAAAATCTCCTACCTGTGTGAGATTTTTAGACAGCAAGAGGTTTTTTTTAAAAAAAAAAATAAGTTCCTGTTGCAAATAAAACATTTTTGATTTTTGATGTTGCTGGTGCTAAAAGGGTTTACCGTACTGAAAAAAAAAAGGAACAAGGGACAGCTAGATTTTACAGTAGCTGAGTTTGTCACCACGTCGTCCTTTCGTCGCTTTTGAAAATCTTATTAATTTTATTTCTTCATAGGCTGCTCATTAACAACCTGGCTAATCAGTCTAATATCGTTCAGCCTTACATGAATAAAGATGCCACATTTAGACAGAAATTCTCAAGATAAGACAATTTATGTAGTGTATTAGTGACACAGAAAAACAAATAAAGCAGTAAAAAGCTGCAGTGGAAAGAGTTTTTAACTACGATTTAAAAATATTAAAGACTGTTGTGGTGAATAATTTCAGACACATAAATGTTCAATCTGCACACAAATTTTCGATTTTTTTGTGTCATTTGCGTTGCTCAGATAGTTAAATAATAACTGAACCCAGAGGTTTTGGCTGTGGTGAGTCTAGAAGGAGAAATTAAAAAAAATCCCTTGATTATGGGCGGGGCTCCTAGAACAGTTAAGATATTATAATTTTTCCAAAGAACAATCTATGTTATGCTAACTACCTACTGAATACTTACTATACCTCTCTATACACAATTCTCTCACTCCAACATACTCGCCACAGATTGAGTCGACAGGCGCTAGTTTTTATTGGAGGGGCGGGGCCATCAGTGCTGGTTTGTGATGTAAGAATCCACCAAAAACCTCACAAACCATCACTCTCAACTAATAGCAAAAATGAATTGTAACAGCCAAGTTTCAACACACAGAAGGTGGTCACTCTTACATTTTTAAAACAAAACATGCCAAATTAAAATACTTAGACTAAAATGTCAAGAGTTGGACTAGGATCAATCCACCTGACTACTTCATATCCAAAATAAATTTCTTTTCAGCAGAAAAAAAGTAGTTTTGGGCTTAGTTATTATTAACAGTACAGCTCTGCCAAATTTGACCTACAAAGCAGTGGGAGGCTGAACAAAAGGGTCCAAGAACAGAGCCTTGAGGAACTCCAGAGGACATTGTTAGTGTGTCCAAATCAAAGCTTCCAATGCAAACAAAATAATTCAGCTCTTACAAATATGATTTAATAAAGCATGTTATTTTGAAGATCATTGTTAGTGATAACAATAGAGATGGTATTTTATTGATTGCAGTAGATAGTATAGGACCAGTGATAATTATAGTAAGACAATGATTCAGCAGTAAATTACCAAAGAAAAATTTAAAGGCCCATATCAGTAGACTATGCAGTATATATTAATAATTCAGCAGAAGATGGGTGAATGACACAAGATATCAGGGTTTTTTTTTAATGTTTTAAGCCATTTCAAAGTTAGCTGGTCACATTGTTTTGGTTGTTTTTTTATTTTTGAAATGATTTCCTTCACCAGCTATTAAAGAGTTCAATCATTCTTTTGTAATTCCACTATCTCTAAACAGTGTATATTGAATTATGTCTCTGACAGGATGTAGGGAAAAAAAATGTCTCAGAAAACAGCAAAAATAATGCAATGAAATTAGACCAAAGTGATATCATCATCAAAACAGTGTTTTGTGGTTAATACACCACAAAGTGACACAATGTGTTGGAGTCAAGGACATGAAAGGCGCCTGACAGCATTTTCTCATTTGAAGTAACTTAAGCTAAACTTTCACCTTCCCCTTATACTCTGCACTAATACCTGTGTAGGAGAAGTGCAGCATGGTCTGTTTGTGGTTAGGTCGGCCAAGAGCAACCCTGAGGCAATTTTATGTTTCCTTCACACTTCTGACAAAGCCAATAGTATGTGACAGATTATCCTCTCAAAGAAGGACGGTTAGTACAACTGCATCTCATTTTCCAGACATACCCTTCATTTGTGACATAAATGTTGTTCCTAAAGAGTATGTCCTTCTTTCCTGATGATACCTGCACAAAAGGTCACACATTCAGCATTTTCCCATTGGGAAACCATTATCTTCTATCTTATACGATCAAAAAAAAAAAAATATCTATCCTTCCTTCTGATCTCCTGATTCAAACCATTTTCTGTAGCTTTTGAAAAAGTCAACGTTTAAACCAAACAAATCATTGAAATACCTTGCACAATTAGGGTGACTACTAAATCTCTGTGAACCACATGTAAACTATGCAAGTAACTGGCTATTTCATGTAAACAAGTGAAAATGGCTGCTTACCCAGCAGCAGAAGCAAATCCTTAAGTACAGGAACCTGTGATTAAAACCACTCAGCGTTGTAATAATAAACTTCAGCTCGTAGTCGACCTTTATCGGACATTTTATCAGATCAGAGGTGGTTCAAAAGCTTCTGACTGTCCTTTAATGCCCTTTAAAGTGCTACAGTTTAGTCGCTGCTTCATGTCCAGATGATACAGATAGAGGCTACACAGAGGTATTAACCTCAACATTTGGATTTCTTACTAATTGTTCAGAAGGAGTTTAAATTCTTGTGTCTGTTTATCATTGTTGGCTACATTTCCGCTAACCATAAGCAAGCGCTATTAATCCAAACTGATATAACACCTAAGAGTTAGATGAAACAAACACATTTTTATTACCAAAAATTCTAAATAACCTCCAAAATGTTGCTGTATATCTAAATCCTCCCCCTGCATTGAAAGTCCACTCTATCGTTTCCTGCAGCTGGTTGCCATCAAAATGCTAATTATTTGTTTTCAGAAGGGTCCTTCTCCGCTTTTAGCGTTGATGTGAGATAGCTAAATGGTAGCAAAGTTTGTTTGCTTCAATAAGGTTTAATAAGTGGAGAAATGGTCCACTGCAGCAGGGTGTAGTCTGTTTGGCATGCGTGAGTGCTCCTGACCTCCTCTGGGTAAAGGGGAACTACAAGGGATGTCAGCCCAGCTGGAAAACTGTCCTGTGAGCAACTCCTCAGCTGTGAAATGGACTTGTCTTTGTTTGATAACGTGAAAACAAAAAAAAAAAAGTTTGTTAAAAATATGAAATGAAATCCAAATGCTCAAAAGCTTTTAAATGCAAAGCGTTCGTCTCGTGTTTGTTTACACAGTGATCAATTGGTTGTGAGAGTCGCAGTCGGCTACAAATTATGTGCGAGCACGATTCGCTTACCACGCCACACTCGCACTCAGCTGGTTTTGATGTATGGATGGGATCGTGGGACGACTTTTGGATGACTGCAAAAAGCCTTGTGGACTGAGGCGGTCCGCTGCGATGCACTCTGGGTAGGAACACACACACCAGCGTCCTCTGCAAAACCTGAGAAGAAGCACTAAGCTGCAGGAATAAGTGGCCCCCGTGCTGACGGCGCCTGTTGGCTGAGCCCTGAACACCATTTCTACAGCAGATGTATTTGGAAGATTTGGTGGTGAAACAACTTCAAAGTCTATCTCAATTGTTTCTGATTGCATGATTATTCAATGCTGCCCTTTTTTTTTTTTTTTTTGCTTATTTCTTGGGGGGAAAAAGATTGTATCATACAACCACACTTATTTATTTGCAGGAATTGGAGCCACTCTAATTGGGTCTTGCCTTTCATCTGTAACAATAATGATTAGGTTTGTGCTGAGCTGCCCAGTCCGATGAGCAATAGAGAAATATTTTACAAAACGTTTATGTAATTCTCCATGTTGTACTGTAAACTCATGAAGATAGATGGGATTTGTCACTTTTTTTTTTTATCTCGAATGTACACTATGTGCAAGCATACCAGTCTTCGTCTCATCCAGCTGATTTGATCTTTGTAATGGAGGTCCTGAATAAGTAAACATCGAAATGACAGCGTGCTTTGTCTAAGTCACACAGATATTTAAAGAGCATCTTATCAGGTCGGGTTAAGCAATTAAACATGAAGTTTCCCTGTGCATGCTCCGACTGACTATCGATTTTAAAATAATCTACAGAGCATCAAAGCATTCTCCGTGGTTTGATAAAGTGAATTATCACAGCTGTTACAGGGTAAATGTCTGGCTATTTGTAGGGGGAAAACTAGCATTTGTTTACATTTTGGGTATGAGACTGTATAGAATCTTTTAGGCTGCTGCTTGTTGAACGCTGTACAATATAGAGTAAAAGATGACGGAAAAGGTTGTTCTTTTATCAAGGAACCTACCAACACTCATACAGATAATAAATAAACATAATACATTTGTTTTCTGTAGATTTTTCCCCAACATTGACTTTAAAGTGCTTTTCTATGTTTGTGATCACAATGTTCGCCTGCTCATATTTAATGAAAGTTCTCTGTGATGGAATTTTGTATTACACATATTCTGACTTCACTCTTTTTTGCCCCTAAGTCATCCACAACCAGATCCTGATCTAATCAAATGTGGCAAAGCTTAGCAGCTTTGGGCAGAGCTCTGTTCTCTTATCACTTTCATCACCAAGGTAATTTATAACAACCCTCAGCTTCTACAGACCTCATATCTTTCCTACAGGACTGTGCTTACAACTATAAGAGCAATGCTGGTACTTCTTATTCTCACCTTCAGCTAAAGCAGGCTGAGAAAATAAAAACCCCAAAACATTCAAACATCTCGCTATCTTTAGACCATAATGCATGCTGCCTCTTGCATAAAAGAAGTCCCATCTATGAGTGGAACAATCACCTGCATAGTGACGCAAAACCAGAGGAATTCACTAGAACTCCTCATTAATCATGGTCTCTGGAAATATTATACTTTCCCAACCCTAAAGAAATTAGCCAGTACTATATTATTTTTAACATCTTTAGTATTTTTCCCCCTTTGACATGCCAACCATAGAGTTCCAATATCTTAGCATATTTGATCCGGTGCATGTTGGCGTCGCGCTGCGTCAAGAGCAAGATTGGCTTTGAAGACCCAAGAAAAAATATGCATAATTTTTTAAACTTTATTCCTTCTGTACCAAACAGTCCAAGGACCAGTACCAGTTTGCAGCCCAGTGCTTGGGAACAACTTTGTGACATGTGGGATGAAAAGAAGGGCTAGAGTGGACTGCATCTGTCAGTCACACCAAGTGGTTGTGGTGGACCCAAATACTGAAAGAGATGGAGGTAGCAGGCAGGCGTAGCGCTAATCAAACCGGTCCATTGATAAACTAACAAAAACCAAAACCCAAGGAGGCACAGGGACAACTGGGAGCAGCCGATAAAAACGTCACAGCACACGAACCAGCAAATCAGTCTGTGTGCAAGCCAGCTAAATAGTGAGGGAGTAACGAGCCACACCTGAGTGCAGAACATGAGGCAGCTAAACTCACAACCCAAACACACTGACATCACTGGGAGGTGGAGACACCAACATGAATACCTGGCAACACAAAGACAAGAGTTAAAACATGAAACAAGAACTAGAATGAAATCTATATAAAATGAACAAAGACTCAGAAAAACTAAAAGATGACCACAATGGCTAAAGTCAACTAAAACTAAACAGAACCTGACAGTATCCAATAGTAAAAAAAAAAACCGACCCTGTAAAAATAGCTTAGATTAAATATTACTTAAGTGAAAGTACTGAAGTAATTACATTAAAAATAACCTCAGTCAATAAAAATCTCAAATACAATTTTCATTATCATATGTGCAGTTAAGAGTACACTAATGCACTTTTACATGTTTATTCATACAATCATGAAACAATTACCCAATAGTTGTACAACTGAGTAACACTGTGTGATGTTGCATTATATCCATAACATTTATGTTTGTGTCGAAAAACCACATCATACCAATTTACCACATAATGCCAAATCATCATTATTCACAGAATAAACAACTGGCTATTCCATACTGTTCAATTAAATCCAACAAATATTGGATAATAATTTCTCAGTCAAATATATTTGTTTTTGTTTTTTATCAAAAACGAAAACAAATATATTTACCAACTAACTAATAATAATGCATGTTCAGTACTTCTTTTATTCAGCTGACCAGACTTTATCTTGTCAGCCTTAAATCACAAAAAAAACACTTTTAATGAAACCTCAAATAATAACATAATACCAGGGACACACTCATGCGGAGTATCTTCATCCTTCCTCGGATCAATCTCTGATAAAGCGATTATAAAACAATACAGCCTCTACCTGCATGGTTTAAGAGCATGCCATATTAAATGGATAGCAGTTGGGCCTGATCAACCCACACAACCCATGGTAATGAGGGCTTCTATAGAAATGTAGTGGAATAAAAATAAAAAACAATATTATCTTTACTTTGCAACGCTGACTATTAGAGAAGACCAACCTGCATTTAAATATTTCCCCCACATTGTAATGAAACTCATTTGCATCCTTGCATGTTGACCAGTTCAATCCTGTCAATCATTCTACTGGGTACAAATGCTGCAAAGCAATACTGGGCAAAGGAATTCTAGGAGATTTCCTACATATGTTTCCTAACCATCAGCTTGACAACTATCACGCAGAATTTGCACTGAGGGAGTGAGGATGAAAGCCTGAGAAAGGAAAACCAAAAAAAAAAAAAAAAAAGTGACCACACAAAGATTTTCCTTGTTGCCTTAATGTGAACTATACAGTTCCAAAAAACCACCCAAACTTCACCACACCAGGAGAAACCAGTCTCAAACACGCACCTATTTATGGATTTAGCCTTTTCCAACAAGAAATTCCCTCCATAGTTAAAAAAGCCGACTAAATGTGGGGCTCATCTATCATTCAAAAGCCATAAGCTCTGAAACAAGAGCAGTAAAGCTATGATTTGGTGACACGCATTACTTTTCCATTCAAATGAAACGCTTCTCCTCTGCAGAACAATAGTAAATATCCAATGCCTCCCTCTATTAGCTGAGCTTTCAACTTCCAAATATGTTGATCCTGTTAACGTGGCTTATGGCGTGTGAATGTGTTTGTGGTGTGACGTGCATGATGTCACGAACTTCACCTCAGATCAAAGATGCACAGTGCACTGGCACTTTCCAGACTTGCTTTGATGCCAATTAACTAATCTCCTCACCGCTTTCTCAAAGTATGCAAGCACCATCACGCAATCTGTGTGAAAATCAGTACAACAATCAGTGGCTGTCTATTCAGCACGCTGAAGCCACACAAGGAGAACCATTCCTGTCTGTGTCAAAGTAAGCTTCAAATACCAATGCTGTACACCTTTGTATTCCACAGAAGTCTTTGCACGTTAGAGGAATACACTTTGTGATTTCAGGAGATCAAATTATTACAAACGAAAGTATCAAAAAACACAAATGTATGGTTAGAAATGTGGTTTTATTAGTACAACAAAATGGAGGGATATGGAGATTGTTATAGAAAAATATTGTACACATTTGCGATAGAAATAAAGTAATGCATAGTGTATTTAATTTGCTCAAGGAAAATTTTCCATCAAGACAATTATTACATATTTTTTATTGTGAATAATAAACCAGATTAGCTGCTGGGAAGTATCACAATAAACTGCATCACCCTGCAGCCCATAAGCCTTATTTTGAATGCCCACAATGCAATGCAGATCATCTTACAAGTTTCCCTGCATACAAAGGTCAACACCTTAAAATAAAGTTCCCCTGCAAAAAACTCAGGGATTTTAGGAAGTAAATGAAATATGTTGTCCGTAGTAGCTGCAGTGTGCTCCCATTGCATTGATGGATCTTGAGTGTTGATCATTTGCTAATGACTGCAGAAGATTCATGATAGCCAGTGACTATTCATGACACGTAGTCGATGAGAGATAAGAAAACAGGCAGGGTAGATATGCTAGAGATATTGCAACAAAAGAAAGTTTGACAGTTGAGCACATGAAGTTCAGTTTGAAAAAAAGTCCACGTGGCAACATGGTATTTACCACAAACTCTGGCATTACGAAACAATCATGTAACAGAAAATACATGCATTTGACATTTTTTCTACTGAATTTACCTAATTAAACAAAAAATAGTTTTAAAAAAATTTACTTTGATTTCTGTGGATAAGAGTCAATGATGGTTGGCATTCGGCTCGTCAAGAGATTTGGACACTTGTTACACTTCTACCCTGAATTTTCCCTCTTGGAATCAATGAAGGTCTATTCTATTCTATTCTATTTTATTTTATTCTATTCTATTCTATTCATAATCATTTACTGAGTTCAATGTTTCTGAAGACAACCTACGCATCCTTCATCATAGCAGAAAGAACTGACTTTAACTGAATTCTTCAAGAATACAACCAATTTCTGTCCAAATGTGCAGTGTTAGCATATTCTGCTTAAGTGTGCAAGCATTGGTTAGCTGAAATCTTATCAGTTCAGAGTCTAAGATAAAGCCTGAGCTTGTTGGACATCTACCAGTATAGTCACCATCCTCCAATTCACAACTTCATAGCAAGAACGGTACGCTGATGTACAGTGCAGTAAATGAATGTCTAGGTCAGAACAACAAACACATGGACAGAAGTACCCGATTAAGTCACATTGAGTGTTTACACAGTCATCCTAATGAGTGTTTTCTGAAAGAACTTAGTCCATTGATTTCCCATGGATACATTGGGTTGCCAGGCAGTTGTTAACTCTTTGGTACCTCCTTGTTCCAATATTGATTTTTCCTTTCAGCATACATGTCATCAATCAGGACACGTAAGGGACCTAAAGGTATTTTCGTCTATTTTGGAAGATGTCTTCGGAATAAAAGGAAAAACATCTCTATTCTTGTTTGATGGAGACTTGGTGATACAACTTTCTTTAAAGCTGTGTCACTGGTTTCATCTGTAATTCATTTTCGCTGGAGTTTGTTGGGTCTACTTCCCCATCCTTCCCCACAGCTCCTGCTAGGTTTATGGTCAGCACAGAGCCGACGCCAGGATTTAAGAGAGTTGCTCTCCTTGCGTTTCAAGTTTTAATGCCACTGTAACACTCTATGAATAGACGGGCGAGTAAAAGAACATGGAATTTTTTGATACAACTTTTAGATGCATTCATCGAAAGTCCCATCTTTCTGTTGATACATAGAAGAATATATAAATGTACCATTGTGCTTAAGTATTAAAATTGACCTAATTCATTCCTCTTCTTACTTGCTTCAGGGGTTTTCCTGGGGCCTATCTCCAATTCTCAAAGTTCTAGGTTGGGGTACACCCTGGACAGGGCACCAGTCCATCACATGGCATACACACAAACAGACATTAACCACTCACACTTTCATTCTCTCCTACAGGCAATCTGAAAACTCAAATTAACCTAACAAAGTACCTGGATAAAACTCAATCAAGCACAGGAAGAACTTGCAAACTCCACAAAGAAAGGACCCAAGTGTTTACCCAAGAGTTTGAACCCAAGACCTTCTTGCTGTGAGACAGACGTGCTAACCACCAATTTCACTGTGTCGCCCTAATTGACCGACTACCAGTAATTGCCATCTAAATCTACTGAGAAGAAAGAATGTGTTTAGTTACATGTCAACTTCTCAACAAAGCCACCTTAATTTATTTTTACTTCCCTAATGGAAAAATATTCCCCTAATTACAGTAAACACAAAGATGCTATTTCATATGGAATCACTCACATCTGATGCCGAACTCTGATTAAAAAAAAAAAAAAAAACTAAACGTTTGAAGTCTCATTGTATATATTGTAAATTGTTTCTTTGAGCTTTCCCGAGTACCAAAATCACCCCTACTTCACCCATGGGAGAAAAAGCAGACCGGTTGCCTCTTCAGCTTTTGGAATCTGGGCCAAAACTTTCCAAACATCTCTTCCTGAAGCCTAAAATTAGCAGCGTAATGAGGTAGTGGCTTCCTTTCCTGTGAACTAATACCCCGTCCCTTAGGGACTACATGATGTGGGCTAACGCTCCCGATCAACAGAAATATCTCACATCAACTCTTTGATCCATCGGGACTTGGGAGTATTTTAATTGTTGACTTTTGAGCAAAAAAAAAAGGGTCAGACACGTATTGATGGCAGGCATACTTGTATCTACACTGCACTTTAAAATACAGCCATCTTTTTGTCCAGCAGAGAGGACTGCATTTTTCTCTGCTGTCTCAAGACTTTCCCCAAAAAGAGTTTTATTTGGCTGGACGCAGTAGCAAAGACATGCTTAAGTAGACTCCATGTCATTATTAAACCAATAGGTCACATTTAACTGCACTTGCATTAATCGGTTTTATTTCAACTAATGAGTGCTGTAGTAAATTTAACTGAAGGGGAGGAATTTTAATGACCTTCAGCAAACTTTTCATCAGGTGCTGAGGCTCTTGATGGGAAAAGGAGGCGAGAATCTTTACAGTGTACACTACAGTGTCCAATTACACGGCCTGATTTTCAGCTCTCATTAGGAATTCTTTATCAGACATAATGGATTTGCTTATGGGTTCAGAAGATAACGTTCCTCTAGAGCAGACTGCCAAAAAAGTAGTCAGACAGCTTGCATTTTGTCGTATTGTATTGGAGACTTATGGTAGCTGGCTGATCAAGGTGAGGTTGCCACGCTTGGATGATTTGTTTGGTTTTGCTGCTACTCTTTTGTTTGAGAGGTGAGACACTGAGTCAATTCAAGTCATTGAAAGCTTATTTATACAGTATGTTTAAAAAAGAACGCCTACTTTAAAAAAAAACAAAAAAGAAACGATATGATAAAGATGAATAAATACCTGAACAAGAGAGTGAAAATATGTCTTCAGACAGTTGAACACATGTAAAGTTGGAGGAAACCTCCAAATATTCTTCACATCTCAAATTGCAACAGATAAAATTAGATATTTCAGTAAATAATCAGTCTAATCCATATACAACAAAGAGCTGTAACTGGTGCCGTTAAGGCGGGCATACACTGTGCGATTTTTGGGATCGGTCCGAGGCTCGGCTAAATTGCGTGTCGTGCATTGTGTAGTATACATGGGGTCACGAGAAGCGATTGACACCTCATGACCAGGTCGTAAGAAAATCAAACATGTTTGAAATCCTGGTCGCTCCTAGTGAGGGTATCGCACTGTTGAAGCACTGCCATGGACCGGCTTACCTCAAACTCTCACACTGCACATGCGCGAACACCGTAAGACTGCTGTAAAATGTACGGACCGTACCGCCTACGTCTGTCCAACCAGTTCCTGGTCCATTACATTGCCTCCTTTTGGTTTTCAAAGCTCTTTTAGCTGAGATTTGCGAGTGTCTCTTCACTTCTTCACATTTCTTCTGCTTCTTCTAATTTGTACGTTGCATTTCCGGAAACAAGACCCCGACGTGTCGTGTAAGGACGTCTAATTTGAGCAGTCAGATCGTGTCAGAGTGTAGGTCTGTGCAGTGTGACAACATCAATCTGAGCTGCGCACATTCAGACTCTGCAATTGAGTCACACAGTTTGAGCTGGAGCTGAGTACAACGTGTCGGCCCGCTTTTACTTGGGACAGTGTTTGTTGAAGAACATTGCATGTTAAAGGGGGAAACCTTGGTGGTCCATTGTTAGTCACAATTAAAGCTGCATTATTTTTCTTCCTCTTGAACCTTGGAAAAGTCTACAACACCAAGATGCCCTCTCTTAGAAATAGCAGCTGTGTGTAGTTACATAACAGGAAACAGCTGCCAGAAGTGCTCCTCTCAGTGTCTGGCTTCAGCGGCCCAGGTCTTGACTCCTGTATAGGTTGTGCTGTCTGTATTGAGGACATGCTCTGTTCTTGTAGAGGTGTCCTAAAGTCAACAGTCTTGAAGTTGATAATGTCTTAAGAAAATATAATTACTTAAACTAAGTGGTAAATGGACATGATTTATACAGCGTTTTAATTACCACCAAAGGTGTCTGAAGGCATATTTACACACCAATGGAATAGAACTGCAAAGCAAGACATAAATCTACTATTGAGGGGAACTTAGGCTTCAGGGTCTAGCCCAAGGACACTTTGGGACATGGACAGGTATATAGTCTTAGGAATGACAACCCCTCAACCACCTGAGCCACGGTCACCCAAACTATGGTCACCCATGGGGGTCCTCAAGCTATTGACTAAGGGTCTATGAAATTATCACCAAATATTTGACATACATGGGTTTAATGTAAAGAAGTTGAGAATTAAGACATTGTTTTTTAACTAGTTTAGCTTTAGGACCTTTAGTCTTTAATGAGCAAGTTATACCAAAACCAAAATTAGGAACAATGTTTAACTTCTCATTATCATCCATTAAAAGGATGTAGAGCTTTGTACCTACAATATTCAAGAATATCACAGAGTGGAAACAAAAGAAAAGAAAAACCTGGTGTTACTGGAGTGGGAGCAGTATCCTTTTACTTTATAATAATAAAAACAATCAAATTGAAGAATACCTCAAAGTAAAAATCTACTAAATGAACCTACTTTTAATAACCTTATCAGTGGGTAGATACTTTATTAGAAACATTTGGCTTGGAAAATGTACGTACGTGTCACCACATAATCATTCCCTTTCTGAGATCCACTAAACATGAACCTATGTCCATGAGTTAGAAACAAGCGTAAAGTGCACAAATATCTAAATAACCAAATGTACAATAAAATGAATATTAAAATAACCAAACTCCTTAAAGGAAATCTGACATGATTAGTTGTCACATGTGACTAATAATAATAATAATAATAATAATAATAATAATAATAATAATAATAATAATAATAATAATAATGACTTCTACCGTATGAATAATGAATGTAAAAATATGTCCCACATTACCATGGTGCTTATCCCATTCGGACACAAAGTGGCTTGAACACAAGACAGACATTCACTTTCCAGACATGTTCCTTCATTCCAATGGGCTATTTCAAATCCATCGAACATAAAATACTTATTTTCGTTTTTAGGAAAAAAGAGTGTCTGGAGACAAACTACATAAGCCCTAGAAGAACAAAAGGTCGGAAGTCCCTTAGTGCAATTAGAAAACAACAAAAAACTGTATGTGCCCAACTATTAAGTTATTTTCTTCCCATTCTCCTCTCGCTGTTGCTGTTTCAAAAAGAAAATGCTGGATTCTTCTCAAACTGAGTTCATAGCAGCTTCCACACGTTCATACTCCTGCGTGGACATCTTTTTGTTTTGATTTTGAGCTATGCTAATAGCGGTAGCCCAGCTAGTTCTTCTCCCCGCAACTGCGCATGTGGCAGTTTTGCTTCGACGCTTCTGCCTTCGTCACACCCCGATATCCAGCCCTAAACCACAACACTGCCTCACGATTGGTTCGGTTTGCTTACGAAGGGTAAGGACTGGAGCAGCACAAGATAAATTCTGGTGTTTGTGAACCACTAGGAGAATCCATCTTGCCGGCAAGGTTAAAAAAGACTGAGCAAGTACACAATGATTGAGTAACAAACCACTGTGAGGCAGAGTAGGGGAGAAAGTCAGAACTAGTATATAAAATGTCTTTTTTTTTTTAAAAAAGCAACCAGGACCAGAATATTCAACATTTCAAAGAAGTTTGGCTTAGTTACAAATCTAATGTAAAAATAAGTGAATTTTGCAGTACATCACATGGGGATATGTAAATCTCTCCTTACAGATGTTTGTGGGAAGATTACAATAACGAGGCGATAGGTCATAAGTTAGTAGCTGACCTTGTAACAAGAGGCAGATTGTAGCGACTCTCGTGCTGCTCCCACTGGGGCTGGCAGTGTGCGTAAGCCAAGCTGTTACTTCAACCAATGAGTTCTTAAAGGTATCTGCTCAAACACATTTGCCTGTGATTACAACCAAAGGAGACTTTACACTTCTATATTGTAAACCTTGCAGTTTGGTCAGGTGTTGACCAGCTAGGCTGGGCCCGTCTCGCACAGCACCCCCGAAAAGGTCTCGATCACATGCTGGAATGCCTCCTTGGGTCATGGGTATTTATTAATGACATCTGTTCTAGGTTAGAGGGTCACAGAAGGTACAAGTACATATGGAAGTCTCTTTTCACAGCAGAGGGGCCTTTTCCTTCAAGACTTCGGATGTCTAGAGAAAGTGTCCACTTTTTTTTTTTTTTTTTTTTTTTTTTTGGATCAACTCTTCATCTTACTGGGAACACATGTAAAGTGACAGCCATCCACTGAGATTTGTCAAGAGGAAGATTTATGTTTTCAGCCACCGGCGTTCACTCCTTAGTAGCTGCGCTCACTGCAGGCTGTGTTTTCCTTCCTGCACATTCTTATTAGTTTAGTTTATTGCAACCGCACGTCTGGTGAGGTCATTTATGGCCAACCATGGTGGTATGACACACTCATTCATAACAGAGAGGCTTCAGCACCCTTGGATTAGCTCACTTGTGCCTGCCTCACTCTCTTTTGCTGCCCAGACTCTGTAGGTACTGGCATCATCTGTTTGTCTGTATATTTGTTTAGGTCGGGGATCACTGTTATTGATGTGCAAGTGCAAGCCGGTGGTTCATTTCACACACCGCTACGTTTCTGATCTCTCTATAGCATTGAACACTACAGAGATAGCAGGGGAGGAATGACAGGTTGGGACCACATGCCAGCACATGGTACAGAAAACACACATATGTTGGATAATGCTTTGCATATTTTGGCTATTTATGGTATTAAGAACTAAATGCACAATGGAAAAAAAAAAAAGAAAAATTCATATTTGAAAGTATTTAAATGAGATGTTGAAAGATGATGACTATGTTGTCATCACATGTTTCATCAGTACTGATTCACAGTTGGAATTGAACTTATGAACCTGATCCCTGAGGGAGATGTTCAGACAAAGATAGAGGGCAGTAGAGAGATTTAGTTAGACCTGTGTGGTCTACACACACGCGCACACACACACAAGCTCTCTCTCTCTCTTTTAATGTTGATGTATTTTTCTAAAAAAAAAATAAAATAAAATTAAGAGTTTTAAAGGATTCTCTCAATAAATATTTTAACAAAAGGATAATAATATTTTCTTAACAAAATAATGTTTTTTACATTTAGGCTGAAAAAAAAAAACCAATATTAATTATTGCTTCTTAATAACAACGATGGAGTTCTTTACCATCCATTATTGGAAGCTATTTAAGTTTGAATTAATATGAGTTGTGTTAATATCAAGCAGTAATTCAATGTATCGACTTTAACATTATAAATGTGTAAGTGATAAATTGCTAATAATAGTATAGCACCTTTTTTTTTTTAAGTATAAAATGCTTTGAAACTAATGATCCATCATTTTCTAAAAACAAAAAATAATGCAAGTGTTTTTGATCGTTTTATACTCCCTAGTGGAATTTAGGCAATTTTTTTCACAACAAGACACATTGCCATGAGGAAAAGAAGATGCAGGAACTTAACAGATTTAATCAGATTTAGATGAAGATTCTTTACTTGTCAAAAAACCTGTCAAAGGAGAATATTTGGTTGATTATGAAGAAAGCAAATGTTTGCTGCATTTAAATAGTGGGGATATCTTGCACTACGTGTTTTTCCTTTCAGATGGCAGTTGAAATAAAGAGAAAAGGGAGAAAAATAATTGTTCACGGAGCTGCAAAGGATAAAGTATCTATAACAAGAGCCGTAACTGTAGGAAAGCGCGAGTGACTATAAGGAAATGTTACTGATCGCTTCATAAATGTGGATCCTACCCAGACTCTTAGCAGATATTTATGTTTTATTAAAACCAGTCTCACAATTTGACCAGTGGTGGCTTCTCTGGGGCTTCTTTAACCAGCGTTGAATGCAGGCAGCTGAAGAGGATTAGTCAAAATGTCCTTGGAAAAAAGGAGTTCACCACAAGAGTGAAGGGAAAAAATTACTGCACAACACCGACCATCTTTTTGTTGTTTTTGCTTTGCATGCATCAATACAGAGCACAATGAATTACACAATAGCCGACATGAAAAACACACACTTGATACTTTTCTACTTACATTCCTGTTATTGGTATTAAAAAAAAAAAAAAAAACAAGTTTCATCCCACTTTGTGTATGTCTTACATTGTCCTGGAGTTTTAAGCACGCAAAGATGTCTCTAGCAAATTTAATCAGATCACCTAGCTTGAGATTATTCCTTTTCAGGAGCAAAGGAGATGCAATCAAGTGAGGAGGTAAGTGCTAAAAAGCCTCCTCTGCCACCTCTGGAAGGCAGCTGCTATACAGACTCTCTCCATCTGTGTTGGCCTCAGCAGGGGTCAGTGACTGCAAATAGGCTGAGTATTGTGCCTCCCCACGGAGACACATGTCAAGGTCAGAGCTATTGTACAGCTGCATTATCAGCAGCTGGAAGAGAATTTAGAACTGGCTGCAGAGCTTGATTTTAAATATTGTATTAAGACTAAATGAAGGATTTACAATGCCATGTAAAAACGTAGTATCATGAAGTTTTTGCGTGCAACTGCACCATTACTCCTCATTGTCTTTAAGCGTGCAAACGTTGATACCGTATCATTCTCCCTCTCTTACCACCCATGTGGATGTGTCCTAGATTAAGATATGGTGCTTCCCTCTGCTGCACATGCTCAATGAGCCCTCATGTAGTACAAAGCCAGCACAATCAGTTGGGCCACGGCCCATTCAGATTTGTCCAATTGAGAAAGCCCTTTATGGATGGTTTTTATTGGATAGCACAAGAATGACAGTAATGAGGATAGAAATATCTTGACATTTGCATGGGTGGCATTTACTACCTGATGTAATTGGTTGCTTGTTGATGAAAAAATTACACTACATTGCAATAATTGTCTCAAATAATGCGGAAGGAAATTTTAAAAATCAGTGATGAAAATTACGCTGAACAAAAATACAAATGCAACACTTGTTTTTGCTCCCATTTTTCATGAGCTGAACTCAAAGATTTAAAGCATTTCCTATATACGCAAAAGACCTATTTATCATAAATATTGTTCACAAATGTGTCTAAATCTGTGTTAGTGAGCACTTCTTCTTTGCAGAGATAATCCATCCCACCTCACAGGTGTGGCATATCAAGTTTCTGATTAGTCAGCATGGTTATTGGACAGATGTGCCTTAAGCTGGCCACAATAAAAGGCCACTCTAAAAATGTTCAGTTTAATCTCACAGCACGATGCCGCAGATGTTACAAGTTCTGAGGGAGCGTGCAATTGGTATGCTGACTGCAGGAATGTCCACCAGAGCTGTTGCCCGTGAATTGAATGTTCATTTCTCTACCATAAGCCGTCTCCAAAGGCGTTTCAGAGAATTTGACAGTATAGCCAACCGGCTTCACAACCGCACCCCATGTGTAACGACACCAGCCCAGGACCTCCACATCCAGCATGTTCACCTCCATGGTCATTTGAGACCAGACACCCCAACAGCTGCACAAACTGTCAGAAACCATCTCAGAGAAGCTCATCTGCATGTTTGTCGTCCTCATCGGGGTCTCGACCTGACTGCAGTTTGTAGCTGTTGCCGACTTGAGTGGGCAAATGCTCCCATTTGATGGCGTCTGGCACATTGGAGAGGTGTTTTCTTCATGGATGAATCCTGGTTTTCACTGTTCATGGCAGATGGCAGACAACGTGTGTGGCGTTGTGTGGGTGAGCGGTTTGCTGATGTCAACGTTGTGGATGGAGTGGCCCATGTTGGAGGTGGGGTTATGGTATGGGCAGGCGTATGTTATGGACAACAAACACAGGTACATTTTATTGATGGCATTTTAAATGCACAGAGATACCGTGACGAGATCCTGAGGCCCATTGTTGTGCCTCTCATCCGCGACCATCACCTCATGTTGCAGCATGATCCTGCACGGCCCCATGTTGGAAGGATCTGTCCACAATTCCTGGAAGCTGAAAACATACCAGTTGTTGAATGGCCAGCGTACTCACTGGACATGTCACCCATTGAGCATGTTTGGGATGCTCTGGATCAGCGAATACGACAGTGTTCCCGTATCTGCCAATATCCAGCAACTTGGCACAGCCATTGAAGAGGAGTGGACCAACATTCCACAGGCCGGGTCTATACCAGTCTATGTGTCGAAGTGTCCTTAGGCAAGACACCGAACCTTAAGTTGCTTGCGGTGGTTGACTAGTGCCTTGCTTGGCAGCTCTGTCCCTTTGTTGTGTGAATGTGAGTGTGAATGAGCTGATATGTGAAGCACTTTGTGACTTCTCTGTCTGTGTAAGGTGATATATAAATAAATATTACTTACTTACAATCCACAACCTGATCAACTCTAAATGGTGGTCATACCAGATACTGACTGGTTTTCTGACCCCCCTCCCCCCCTCAGGCTCCCTCAATAAAACAAAACTGCACATTTCAGAGTGGCCTTTTATTGTGGCCATCGCCTTGAGGCACACCTGTGCAATCTCATCAGCATCTTGATATGCCACACCTGTGAGGTGGGATGGATTATCTCTGCTCACTAACACAGACTTAGACACATTTGTGAACAATTTTTGTGAGAAATAGGTTTTCCGTGTATATAAAACATGTTTTAGATCTTTGAGTTCAGCTCATAAAAAATAAGAGCAAAAATAAAAGTGTTGCGTTTATATTTTTGTTCAGTTAATTTTTGTCCGACTTGGAATGAGAAAATATAAATTCATCATATGGTATACATCAGGGTTTTTGACACACAAAAGTCTTTATTTCAGCCACACTCATCCGCACAGTGGGAACGATATGAAGACGTGCTGACAAGTCAACATTTACTCTAATTCTCTCTTTGGCTGATTTTCTGCTCCTGGAGGATCTGCACTCGTCTCTGGTTGCCTGAGCAGGATTGAAGTGCAGGCCACTGCCAGCCCCATTGGGTCACTGCAGAACTAAATCCAACTCATTGTCAATGCTGAAAAGATCTCATTGGAGTACAGCCTTTTGGTTTTAGAAGCTTTTCAAATTAGATGCACAGAAATGTCAATAAATTGGGGGAATTGTGAAAGAATAAAAAGATTTTCAAACAATCAGTTCAGTTATTTTTTTAAAATAAAAACGAGATCATATGGGTGCATAGAGTTAAACAAGAAAACCAAACAAAAAACCTGATAACACTGATATACACATTTTAAAAGTTCAACAAATTAATAAATGTCTGGATCTGAAATATCTTATTTTGGGGGTTGAAAAAAGTGCTTTTAAATAAAATGTAAGTGTCTTAAAGTGAAGAAAATGTCTATCCCCATTAATAATGACTGTGTTACAATACAGTACACCCCCATTTTAAAAAAAGAAGAAAAAAAGTCCAATTCGGAGGTGATCCAGATGAAACTCTGTGTGGTAATTAAATTACTAACTCGACATAACTGAGTCAAATTTCTTAAAGATCGGTCATTTTTAAAGATGAGAAATTAATTTTAGAAATGTCGCCGTTGATGACGAATAAATCATTTTTAGATTTTGAAAACTGGTCCATAATCAGTACATATTGATCTGGATCCCCTCCAAAATGTAATGGTGTAAAGTCTATACAGTATTTGATTAAAATGTAATAAAATCAGTTGAGTGCTTTTGACACAATCCTGCTAAAAGTCAAACAAATAAATAATTGCCTGTGAAAATATTCAATTCTTGACGGAGGTAATGAACGAAAAATAAAGCCAATTTGTTTGCTATGACTATTAATACAACCTATATGGACTAGCAATGTGTGTGGATAATCAGTTGGTATAAGGGAACAGTTGAACATGCCTCTATTGGTTGTGTTCTCTGCTGGAACACCTGTGGGAGCTGGAGTTCTGCTACCTGCATGCAGACGTCTAATCCGCAGGATCTGAGAGTAAACAGAGAGACTGGGATATAAAGGGGGTGTGTGTGTGTGTGTGGGGGGGGGGGATACTCACAGTATTTGGTTAAGAGATTTCAGACTGGAGGTGGGATGCGCACCTGAGCACTGGGTTTGCCTTTTGTCTTGCCGGACAGGTCAACAAGGTATCCATTTTCACTAGCAGATGGGAATGTGTTTGCTCAGGTCTATCTCCGGTCTAGTGGAGGCTCAGGTCGCACACTGATAGTATCGGCCTTCATGTCCATTTCTTTTAAAACTTACATTAAAATTATGTTCCATGAAAGGAATTTTGTTAAGACATCTAACTGTACTTCGCTGGGCAAATGTGTATTTATTTATTTATTTTTTTACCTTAAATTGAACAGCCAACAACACTTTCTAATGCTTTACAAATGAAGACAAGGAAAGTCTTGATTACCTTTAGAACAGGTCAACACCCATCACACACCGGAATTCACCACTTCTCTCCTTCCCTTTCATCTCCTGCTTTATCTTATCTTTATTTAGGTAAATAGTGTGACATTACCTTTAGACTTGGTTAAATTATAATTACAAAAACTATAATCCTCTATTGATAGTCGGAATAGTGATTGTTTTGCAGTGTTTCTCAGGAAATGTCTTTTATTTTCTTTTTCCATCTTTTCACATCTTCAAATCAGTCTTTTGAATAAAATGTTATTTCTACACAGTGTTTGAGTATTTATTAAAGGACTATATACCAAGCATGAGTAACTCTACATTATTCATGACCCTTCACCAATTCAACAAATACACTTTTGCTTTAAAGTAAGGCAGTAGCAAAAATAAAAATAAATAAATAAATAAATAAATAAATAAATAAATAAATAAATAAATAAATAAATAAATAAAAACTCTTGAGCTTTACTTCACAAAATTTGGCCTGTCAGAGGGTTATACATTTTAAAATTTTCTGGGGGGGTGGGGGGTGCAGTAAAGTTTTTGAGGACCCTGGCTAGGTTTTTTGTAGGACAAGGTGTCATCATTGCAGCTGTATTTGGCAAGTTCATTGAGTGAGCCTCCGTCACCCTTTGCATGATGGGAAACTCCACTCCCCCCTGCGCTATAAGTCTATAAAGGCAATGTCTAATGGCCATTCTGAGATTCTCCAAATAAGCGATTCGACTTGTTCGACTTTAAGAGTAACTACACAAGTAGTAATAGCGTTAAATGTAATTGCTTCTGCAAAAATGTTAGAAAGTATACGTTTATCGTAGTATTTTTGAAGGGACTATTGCCTTTGCAGCACCATTTAATGGGGGGTTGTGTAACTGTCACATTAATGAATCGAAATGTGTGCCAACAAGAATATCCTTCTTTTTTTGTGCTGCTTGGGCGAATTTCAGTTGAAAGTTCTTTTGCGCTACCCACAAACATTTTCAAACAGATATATTTGAGATGTGTGCGCAAAGAAGCGGTTTGATTTTATTTTATTCCTGAACCTTAATTACAACTGAATACACCATTTCCTTTGGGGTTTGGGCTCTGGTCAGGGAAATAACTTCCAGTTACATTGGTTTAAAATTTGTTTAAAGCAGCACAAATAAAGAAGAAACCGGGTTGTGGTCATGAAACAATAGATGGATTCATTATGTGACCGGGCTGTGTGTGTGTGTGTGTGTGTGTGTGTGTTATGGTGACTGAATGTGTAAAATGCTCTAGAACAACCCACATTTTTGGCACCTCCAAAAATACAGTTAGCGCCATTAGCTTTTGCGTATAACTGCCTGTGCAATGGAAACAATGCTCCTCTACCATTTCATGATCTCACAATTCTCTCCAGCACTAAGGCCTTATATAAACACAAAATTGTATCTAATTATAGTTTTCACTTTTCAGGCCAATAAAAAAGGATTCTTGGGAGATGTTCAATTATACTTTTGGGTATCAGTAAAGGTAATGGCAAGAACTGACTGTTGATAAACTGTAATTGCCTACAATAGCTGGGTTTCCATCACAGATTTTCGCAAAATAAAAGCGATATTTCTAAATGTCGATAAAGTATAATTGCCTTTTGAACGTGTTTCCATTGAACGTTGCTTAAGACAGGAGCCTCATAACTCCCGTGAAATCTCATCCCGCGGGACTTCGCTGCAGAAAGATGGACACTCAGAACCTCCTTATAACACTTCATATTCCTTTGTTGTTTCACATCTAATCTGGCACTAATAAGTTTAAAGTATAATGCTAAGAAATGTCCTGGTCTCCTCTTCTGTTCTGTGGCGTGTATTTGCGGAAATAGGGTTTCCATTGCGATACATTTCAATATCTAAAGAATGAAATACCTCCTCATGAAAATCGCAATTTGAGTATTTTTTTTCCATTACCAGTTTTTAATGGGTCATTTAGATTTTGCGCATTTCCAAGGGTAAAAAAAACACAGGTAGTAATTGTCTTTCACACCCCAGAACTTTTCATATTTCAACTGAAAAACAGACATTAAAGCTGATATCCGGAGTTTCTGAGAAATGTCTCGACGTTCCGCCCTAAACAGCCTCACTTCCTCCCACTGCGTCTGCCAATCTACCAGAAGCCACGCCTCTACTTTTCTGCAAGTGCATCGCGGAACATAACAAGGTCACATTGATATAGGTCTATGGGTCAGGTAAGAGCCAAAATCACATTTACCTGTTTGCCGTTGTGACGCGCGGCCTTGTTTTCGTGCACAGTTCCGCATTCACTGTGATTTACAGTCTCAAAAACGGGAAGTCAAAGCCTATTGGCTGGGCGCACTCGGCAATTGTTTCCATTTGTATAGGGGGCTATAGCAGTGATTCTCAACTGGTGGGTCGGGACCCAAAAGTGGGTCACAGACCCGTACTGGGTGGGTCACGAACAGCTGGTCAAAAGTGAATTAATACTTAATTTCTCTCATGTTGGACTTGTCTTTTATTTTGAAAGAAACTTTTCTTTTGACAGGCATGCTGTGAAATGCATGTTACACAGAAAAATATAGAGATTTATGTTTTAAGAAAGATTATATACATGTTTTTTAAACAGCTAATTGAGAAAAAATTAATTTGTATTTGAATACTGGGTCACAATTTAATGACGGTGGTAAAATGTGGGTCCCAGGGTTGGACCAGTTGAGAACCCCTGGTCTATAGGACGAAGGAGGGATTCTTATACATTAATGTATATGAATGACCACCAGTAAACTATAGTAAGAGACTAGTTAGGTATTTTTTTTCTCAGAAACTCCGGAAATCAGCTTTAATACTTAGTTTTTACTTTAGTTTTATTTTTTTATTTTTTCACTTCAACAAGTTAAATTTCAACTTCATCAAATTAAATTTTAACATCAACAAGTTAAACTTTAACTTCAACACGTTAAACTTTAACTTCAACAAGTTCAACTTTAACTTCAACAAGTTAAACTTTAACTTCAACACGTTAAACTTTAACTTCAACAAGTTCAACTTTAACTTCAACAAGTTAAACTTTAACTTCAACAAGTTAAACATTAACTTCAACAAGTTCAACTTTAACTTCAACAAGTTAAACTTTAACTTCAACAAGTTAAACATTGTTTGCCGAAAAGTACTTTTGATGATCATCATCAACAACACTTTTAGAACAAAGTATTTAAAGCTTTATAAGAAACTTTAATCTTTAGACGACATGATGGATTGCTGTGTTGACAAGATCATCTATGATTACTGTAATTTCATTTCACGTCTGTGATGTATTAAAAAAAGAACAAAACAAGGGTGTTGCAAAACATGGATTTAGTGTTGACAGCTTGTCAGTGTGATCCTTAGTAATTTATCGTTGCCTTTTACCCTTAAGGAAGAAGAACTGAGGTGCTTTTTCTCATGTTATTCATTACTAATCATAGTTACAGGACAGGATGAACAATCATACAGATGTCTGACACCCACTGACTGATCACTGTTTTGTGTGTGTGTGTGTGTGTGTGTGTGTGTGTGTGTGTGTGTGTGTGTGTGTGTGTGTGTGTGTGTGTGTGTGTGTGTGTGTGTGTGTGTGTGTGTGTTTATCCTGCACAAGAAAATATCCCTGCTACCAGGAATACAAGTCTATAAGTCTGCATTATGAGGCTTAACCCATGCCTCAACAGCTATTAAACCTCATTTGCAGTATCAGCATAGTATTTTGCAAACTACACACAGTCTGCACTGGATCTTGCAGGCGATAACGTCTCACCCCAGAGACTCGGGAAATGGCTCAATCTTGGTTTTTTCAGACGCACTCACAGGGAGCTGTGCTTAAGCCTCCATTCGTCAGCCACGCTGTCCCGCCTTTTATAAGGCAGTTAGCAGAAGGCTATCTCCTTCTGAGATCAGAACACGCCAACAAGGAGTCAGCGTTCACATCAACAGATATCTGCAGTGTTCAGACTTGGAGTTTTATCGTCGGGTCGGGCAAGAATGTCTTGTCGGTGCCAAGTTTTATTTTGGTGTAGGTCCATTCGAGAGCAGTGTGTGCCATTATGGAGGACACCCAAATGGCTAAGATGGAATTCCCTGATTGTTATTGAGTAGTGAACCTCATCGTTCCCAAAACGATTGCTATCAGCGAGCGCTCCTTCAAGCACGCAGCTATTCATTAAAGATGGTTATCGAAGGGTCTGAGGTGAGAGCGCTGCTTTTCATGAGACGTCAACGAGGCGAGATCACTGGGTAGCATCTACGACCGGCAATGCTCCGCGTTTCGTTACGTGTCCTCTCACGATTAGAACGACTTCAAACACTCTTTTGAGCTTCTTGGATGTTACAGTGTAAAAATAAAGCCACTGATGACTTTGTGTCTATAAAACGTGCACACAAGCATGTCAAATTGCCTTGTGTGTACCATGACAAATAAACATTAGAGAGCGTTGTGCAAAGCTGGAAGAAGAGATCAAGAGGCAGTGCTGTGAAGGATTAGCCACACTCAGCTCATATAAGTCATAGAGAGATTTAGTTGAGTTTATTGTCATTCATACAAACGCACCATAGGGGCAAACAGAGGAAATTCCACGCAAAGCTCGACTTTAGGCTTTAAAAATAAAAGCATGAAAACACACAATAAAACAAAATGTGATACACATCAATGTTCATGTGGATCTTGTTGGGTTTTCTCTTTCTAATTATGAATTTTATATTTTGATACACGCATTGAGATGACTTTGTTGTAATTTGTGCTATAGAAATAAAGTTGAATTGAATTTTTTGTTTTAACTCTGTTCATTGAATGATGGCAATTTCTTTCAAATCTACAGTAACAACCACAGTGGGCCTGCAAATTATAGAATGAAGGCATGTGAAATGTAATATCTTGATCAATTTTGCTGCATTAAAAAAAAAAGAATACTTTGTAGAAGTAACTAATGTGTCATAAAATAGACAATCTGAAGCAAAAAAGACAACAGCATTAACAACCTCCCATTGTCATGGTGCTATACTCTATTTGCCTGGGACACTCTCGCTGTGCTTCGTCTGATGATCAAAATCGAAATCCACTTTTTCTATTAGATATTGCAATTTAAAGTCCTAATCGCAATTCATTAATTTACAAAATTATCAGTAATTTAGCCATAATTCTTTTAAATCGTATTACCTAAAACTGTTCCTCGGTAATTTCAAGAAGAAGAAAAACCACTCAAAATGCATTAAGGTTAGTTACATTTTCTGAAACCAGTCTTATATGAATAGAAATAATTATTACATGCTTTATTTTCTAAGTTATGAATTCAATCATTATAATCCAGGTGTGAAGTTACAGGTTGAAAACAGCCATCAGCACCAGAGGGCTCCCTTTTTTATATATATATGAACAATTATCACCTACAATAAAGAGATTTGTCATAAACTGTTTGTGAAGCTATATATTTCATAGTTTTATTTATTGGGTATTTTCATTAAATATCGGATTAAAAGGAAAAGTCTGTTGTTTTCGACATATGTCTATTAAAAATAGAAGTGTGATAACCTCTTTATAAAGTTCCTTTAATATATATATATATATATATATATATATTAATTTTTTTTGATAACTCTTCATTTTACTTTATTTTATCATTTGTTTTTACCAATTTTTTTTAGATGAATTTTCTTGTGCATTTATCATCTGTTAATCCACAACTGCAGTGCTAACCTATTTCTCAATGCATTTTTTCCATTTTACACACACTTATAAACAGTCTGTATACTGCAGAAGAAGTGTCACCAGTGTCCCACTCACTCCTGTATTTAAAGACTATTTCTTAAACTGAGTTATCTGTTTTGATTGAATGGGATGTTTGCCAGAGAGGAGTTCCCCTCCCATTAATCTTACTGCGACTCTGAGTGACAGACCGGATAATCAACTAAAACTTTCAGCCACTTGAGACTGCTACCAATGTTTTGCTTTCAAGAAGAAGAGCGACTGGGACACTTTACTTCTGCTGGAAAAGAACAGAGGCTGGTGTAACTTAAGCAATGTTGAAAAACCCCTCAGCAACCCCCCTGTAGCATTATCTGGACAAACTAATATTTACTCCTCGACAGTGCAAACACTCATTGACTGCTCTCATTCAGTGCACTGGCATTGTTGATGGATTAACTCTAAATGATGAAATCTAGTTAATCTTCTGAATTTGATCTAAAGGCTTCTGAGAGAGGCCAACGTCAATCACTTACAAGTGAAATCACTATAGAAACCATTTCACATCAAAGCTGGAGGCAGATGTCACTTTGAGTTGAGGTCTAAGTGCATTGTAAGGCAGTGGTTCCCAAACTTTTCCCAGTCACGAACCCCTTCAGACATTTAACCTGAATCCATGTACCACCTACACCTGCACACTTAAAAAACATCATCATGTAATGTCATATACATCATGTAATGTCATATACATCATGTAATGTCATATACCAGTGGTTCTCAAACTTTTTTGGCTCAAATGCCCCCTTTGTCTTATTTCTGAATCCAAGCCCCTTTGTCCGACTACAACATTTTGCTTAGAAAAGTATTTAAAAACAACTGTAAAGCATAATGATGGAATAAACGAGCGATAACACACATTTTAAAGAATCTCAATAGGTAGAATAAAACAGTATTTAGTGCAGTGGTTCTTTACCTTTTTTGAGCCTTGACCCCATTATGATATCAAGAATTTATGGAGAATCCAAAGATTTTTTTCCCCGTTTTTTTTTTTTTTTTTATCGTGTTTGAGCTCAGATTTTTTTTTTTTATTTTTTTTACTGCATTTTAGTTGAACTAGATTTATATTTCACAAAGTAAAAATATAGAAATACAGTTGTTTAGGATTGTGTTTTTTATTTTTCTTTTCTTTTTTTTTTGTGTTTGACCCCAAGGTTAAAAAAAACACTGATTTTAGTGGCTCCTGAATAGATTTATTTTGATAGTTTTTTGGTCATCTCACGCCTGGGGTGGGACCGAGAATGACACTTTATTCTGTATTTTTTTTTCACTCTTTCTCTCAAGTACCCCCTGTAGTGCCATTGGGTACCCCCATTTGAGACACACTGCCATACAAAATGTAGTTCTATAAGTGAAATTTGTCTCTGAGTTTTACCGTTTCTGTTGAGGAATACTAATGTAGTAAAAATAATAATAATAATAATAATAATAATAATAATAAAGAATAATAATAATAATAATAATAAAGAAGAATAATGTGAAAGCACACAATAAAACATGTTATTCAGAGTTATTATTTGATTGATTTAATTAATTAGCCTACTGACATTTTCAGTGAGAAACAAGGGTGAAGGTTGAGAGGATGCTCATAACTATGCAATGTTTGGCTGAGTTTGTAAAAGTAGGAGTCTTAAATTGTTCTGCATGCAAAGTCTTTTTCTGTATTTTGCTATGATGTTTGTCAAAGCAAAAAAATCCACTTTCACACAAGTATGTGGTAGCAAAGGTCATCAAGCACGTTTGGCTATAGCACAAAGCAATGTAGCTCGCGCCATGTTTTTACGTTTTTGATGAGATAATGTTACAAGGCTGTAGTCTGACAAAGGCTAATGTGTAATTTGTGGCAATGCATGGAGGCTCCTGACTGCTGCTCTATGTCTATTCTAGTTCCAATGTTGTCACGCTGTTTTTAAAACATTTTCACGTACCCCCAATGACATGTGGTATCCCCCTGTAGGTACCCGTACCCAGAAGTGAAAGCAATGGATTCCAAGTACTCACGTTATTGTAATTGAGTAGCTTCTATGGGCCCTTGTACTTTTTTCAGTATATTTCTAAATCAGTAGTTATACTTGTACTTAAGTACGTTTTAAAAGAACTAAAGCTATTTGTTGCATTTCAACACCCAACCATTACTGAGTAAACTATTATCTTTTCTTTAAAATTCATGTGAAACTACAAAAAAATCAAATGCGTCGACCAATCAGATTAAATGTAATGTAAAACAGCATTGAATGGAGGTTAATTTCTCAGTTTTAGAGTTCATAAATGTAGCTATATATACTTAGAGCCCATGATAATTCATTTTAATTTAAATTGAATTCATTGGTGTTATTTTATTTAAAAAAAAAAAAAAAAAAGAATTGTATGTCTTGCCAAATCTTTTATTTTATGCAGATGCCTTTGTGAAAATAAATGAAGTTCCAATTGTGCAAGATTTCATCTCTTTGTTTTTCAATTTTTACATGAGATGTGGTAAGATTTATTAAAAAAGATAAACGTGGGGCATGAAAGTTATAACTAATAACTTTTACTTTGAGTACTATTTAATTGAGCTACTTTTTACTTGTACTTGAGTATTTTATGTATGACTTACTTGTACTTGTACTTGAGTACACTTTCAATGGAGCAACAGTACTTCTACTCTTTACACCACTGCTCGTATACTCCACTTTGGGGACCTCTGTCTAAATGTCGCCAACATTCCACAATTATGTTGATTTTCCCTATTCTGTCGTGTTCGGAGGGACAGAGATTTGCAGCAATCTAAACATGGATGAAAAAAAACAATAATAATGAGAGGGTTTCCATTCTAACCACAATGTAGTGAATCTCCGTTCGAGTCGTGTCTGCTTTGAATAAAAACTGATTCCCCACAGACTCAAATTACACACTCTTCAAAGCAGTGTCGGCCTGTGCACCAAACACAGAGGTTCTCTCTTCTCACCAGAGCCTAATGGGAACCTGCTTTTAGAGGACATCGGTCATAAAGGCAAACACCTGAGATGCTGAAACGAAAGGGATCAATCTTTCTTTATCCGCCCCTTCAACACCAACCTGAGAAACTGGATGCTGCTGCTGTCCTATCTGTATGGGCTTCACGTGGTGAAAACAGTGAGGACTGCTTTGCTGCTACAACCAATGGGGCCATTGGATTTGTGGGGGGGAAAGAACCTAAACATTTCCTGCTCATAGGAAAATTACACATCATGCAAATGCTCTAATTATAGATGGTGTGCTTAATATTTAAGCTCCTGCTTTTAGCTTGTTCACAGATTTAGAAAACATGATCATTTTCCCCTTTTCAATATGTCACAATTCTTCTTCTTAATGGATTTATACTTAAATATCCCAAAATGTGTTTACTTTTTTTTTTTTTTTTTTTTTACAATTCATTAGATTTTGTTTATTTATTTATTTATTTTTTTTGTTTTTTATATTTGTATTTTTTTTTTTGTTTTTTTTGGTTCTCCATTTGCTTTGGCTAGATTCGTTGCTACTTTTCCAGGACTCCACACCCAATACAAATGTTTTACTGATCATTTTAAAAGTTTTTTTCTTTCTTTTTTTTTTTTTTACAATTCATTGGATTTTGTTTATTTATTTATTTATTTTTTGTATTTTTTTTGTATTTTTTTGTTTTTTTTGTATCTCCATTTGCTTTGGCTAGATTCGTTGCTACTTTTCCAGGACTCCACACCCAATACAAATGTTTTACTGATCATTTTTAAAGTTTTTTTCTTTCTTTTTTTCTTTTTGTTTTTTTGTCGCCAACTTTAATGTTCTGTTGAATGTTTTCTGTTGCACTTTTTGATCATCTAAAGCCCATTGAGTTGCCTTGTGTATGAAATGCGCTGTACATTTGCCTCGCCCTGCCTTATTTAGTCCACTATACAATTACATATAACACATCACACGACAAAGCAACACAAACGACAACTAAAACAATTTACAAAACAAAACAAATACAACATTCATACAGTCGGAACTAGTTCCATTTAACAATTCCTCCAACGTGTGGCTTTTAACGTCAGATGATTGGTCATTTAGCGAAATGCATTTACAATATGTGTTTTGTGTCTGTGTCTGTATATATATTTTTTTTGTTTTTTCGCATCGTTGTGTGTTGGGTAACGCAACAGCATGTGCAACATGAATTATCTAAAATCATTTTGCTACTGACCAAGCTATGAAAAGATGCATCCTTGCTTTACAATTTCCATGTATTTCATTTGTTTAAAAACTTTAACAATTTCACACGTGTTTGTGTCTACAGCCATGGATTTCCTTCACATGGTAGTAGAAACCTTGTTAACTCAGTAATGGATCGCCCCTGCGTGTGTGTGTGTGTGCATGGAAACATCCTCCTCATTCTTGTGCAGTTGAGAGCAGGAAGAGGAGAAAAGCATTTACTTCCTCCGTCTCCCTGACACTCACCTTTTGTCTGCCTCGACCCGGCAGCTCACAGAGAGCTGCTCTCTGCCTGCTTAATGGCTTTTCTTTGCCATTTCCCATGAAGACACACATGGAGGAAACATCTTTGCTTCACTGGGAGATGCTACTGTAGGATAAACACAGCTATGCTGTCGAGCTGCACCGCCTATAATTTTATAGTTAAGCCACATATTATCACCTATGATGCAAACACTTTTTAGCTATTTTTGTGTTTGGTTTGCACGCAACATAAGAACAAAATATTCGACGTGTATCCTCTGTTAATATTCCAAAGCCTTAAAAATTATTAAATTATCAAAGAGTTTGCATTTTCAAAGCATTTTAATGCTTTGATGTATTACATACTACAACTTTTTTTAATCTTTCATTTTCAACTTTGATGTATTTTAACTCAAAGATACATAAATCTTTTCAAATATTATATTTCGTTTTCATATTTTCACATCCTAAATAATTACATCCATTTAAATTAATTTCCAAAGTACTCAAATTACATTTGTGCAACTATATTATTTGAATTTAATGATAATTTTTATTCACTTGTTGCTACAAATTTGACTGAAATCCTCCATTATCTAATTAAATTTACTTTTACCTTCACTTTTTAAGAACAAAAGCCTGAATTTCCTACCTTAACTACACTCGACAATTATATGAATTTTGGATTTTGAACACGAGGCTTTTATGTGTAGTTGGACACGATAAAAAAAATATTTGTTGCTTGATTTTCCACAACTGATCAAAACACACTCTCGCAAAACAATAACGTCTCAACCCAGAAAAGAAACGTGATTGTGTTTCTCGTTGGGGTTTCACACCACTACGGACGAAGGATTGGAGCTGAAAGACGAACGGCTCAACAGACAATTGAATGCGGTTTAAGCATTTCCACAGCGGCCCACCTTCTTGTTGTGGCTTGGACGCGTTGCTGGTGTTTGACTCAGTCTGCAAAAAAATGGGGTGATGATGGAGAGGATTGTATGTTGCCACCCACACAGATCTGTATCTTAACCTCCATAGCTCCTGTTACTTGAAAATAATGCAGAATTTGTGTTTTTGGGGTCATTATATAGCTTGTTTGTCAGTACAAATATTAATGATTGCATCTGTTATTTGATCAGAATAAATCCTAAACTCTACATAACGTAGTTGTTGAATTTGGTCATTTTTTATGTTAAAAATCTGCAAATTAGGCATGTAGATGATATACACAAATGTACATGTTGTAACCTAAAACAGCTAAATTCCTACTATTTTATGCATATTGTCATGCTGGTTTGACATCATCGGGTTTGGCCTGTAAGTGGCTGGCCCATCCCACTGGACTGTCTCTATCAGACCCTTCATTCAGTTTGAACTCAAGTTTACGCCATGCCAAATTAACTGCCACCCTTAAGGTCAAGGCTGCGTGCGTGTGCTCAGAAGCACGAGTGCAAAGTACCAATAACAGCAATATGCATGGTTCTCCGCAACTGGCTGCACTCCATGTTCTTCAAAGGGAACAAGCCCCCCCTCCCCCCATCAACTCTTTATTACACATGAGCAGACCGAGGGTTGCAGATCATTGCACGACCCACCAGACTTCTAATACACCAAGCAGAAACACTGGCTGTTTGAACCTGATATTACTGTCAATATTATGGACAAAGTCGAGTAGCTACCTACAGTATATGCTTTATTTCATCCCGGATGTTGCCAGAGTCAATATGTGAATGTACATTTGTGTTGATCCTGCCCGTCTAAGGACCCGGCTAACAAGTTCCGTAATATGTGACAGGCGATAAGGGTTGGCGTCGTTTGTCACAAAACCAGTGGGGGTGGCAGCAGTATGCAGTAGGGCAAGGTCAGAAGGTTGAGTAATGACAGTCATTGTTGTTTACCTTTCACCTTTTGTGTTTTTATCTCTTCAACCTACTGTGCATTGGTTCCTGCTGCTCCTGTACATGTACACATGCATTATTTCAACACACTAACTGGTTCTGCATGCTTCAGTCGAGATGCGCCTGTTATCTCATCAGAACTGTCCCTTTGACATACTTCATCATTGTGATCATGCTCTCGACATCATACAAATTGCCACAACTTCATGTATTGTACAATCATCCAGTCCTCCAATATAAAATAATATCACCTTCCGTATTTCTGCTAATTGCCTAACATTTAAAGTAGATTTAACTTCTATAATTAAAAAACCCCACACATAACCAAAAGACAATATCCTATCAACAAACAAGCTTAAGACCAGAGGTGAAAGTATAGTGAATAACAAGTCACGTTACTGTAATTGAGTTGCCTCTATGATTACTTGAACTTTTTTGAGTATATTTCTAAATCAGTCATTGTACTTGTGCTTAAGTACGTTTTAATAGATGTAAAGTAATTCGTTACAGTTCTACACCCAACCGTTACTGAGTAAATTATTATTTTTTTTATTTCCATTTCATGGTTTCTTAGTCAGCATATTATGAAGGCACAATAAACTTAATCCATATGTTCTTAGTCGTGCCATTTCTGATCAAAGCCATGTACTTTCTTTGTTTCAGGTTGTGGTTTTTACCTATTATGTTGTTACTCACATGGCACAGTTCATACATTTAGCTTTACTTAGAGCCTGAGAATTCATTGGTATTATTGTACATTTTGACAAACCTTTTATTTTGGCAGTGACTATCCGTACCTTTATCTTATCAATATACCGACATTCTATCCGTATGCAGCGCCCCTATTTGGCCAGTTTAGGTCACGTGATAGGTCAGTCATTGGCCAGTTTAGGTCACGTGACTAAGACTAAACCTTAACCCTAAACATAAGGATTATGCATAATCCTAACCCTAAAAAATGTTGCAATATTGGGTTATAACCTAACCCTAACCCTAACCCTAACCCTAACCCTAACCATAACCATAACCTTAACCTCAACCTTAACCTTAACCTTAACCCTAAACTTAACCATAACCCTGAGAGGCTACGTACTTGTCCTTCGGTAACCGTACCAATAACACTGGGGGTTGTCCATAGGGCAACCGTACAAATAGACACTTTCTTTTATTTCATACAGATGCCTTTGTGGAAAATATTGTGGAAAATTCTCTTCATTTTTAAGTTTATACATGAGACGTTTACTGAATGCAAGGGAACCGTGGCGAGATTTATTCCCAAAAATAAATGTGGGGAGTGAAAGTAACTGGTAGCTTTGACTTTGAGTACTACTTAATTGAGCTACTTTTTACTTGTGTATTTTATATATGTCTTACTTGTACTTGAGTACATTTTCAATCAAGTAACAGTACTTCTACTTGAGTAGGATATATCAGTACTCTCTGATGAAGAAACAGATTTCCACTGACTTTCAGACACATTAATGCTTCCAGGCTGGCTTTCACTCTGACACTGAGTGTATTGTGTAAAAAGAAAAGAAGAAGAAAAGAAAAAAAGAACCTCAGCTACTTTGTTTTTGTAACAGTTTAATAGTTTTAGGAACAATGTGTTTGGGACATTGTCAGTATGAAAGCAGAATTTATCGATGCTTAAAATTCAAACAGCTCAAGCTGAAAAGTTCTTTGTTGGACATTTTGAATATAATAAGAAAGGTTTACTGTTGTTTGAATAAATGTGTTGATTTTGAGAAAATAACGAAACAAAACCAGTAGCTTTTGTAAACTTTAGTTGCAGATGTTTTAGTCATACAGGCCACGTTTGTCATTATTCCGTTCAACAATACCTCCACCACACTTCCTTGTGTTGTCCATACGAATAATTAAAAACAATTTGAAAGAAAATATGAAGAAAAGCACGACTAAAACGGATGAGGATAAAAGAAAGAAGGTAAGACCAAACGTAAAATGCTGCCCCTGAACTAACGCTGATGGAAACGGGTGCTCGCCATCGCTTGTATTTTAGGGAAAAAGTACTTTTATGAGAGTTTTATTTATTGGAAACACAGGATTTATGTTGTAAATATCACGAGTACAGGAACTAACATCAGACTGTTTAACACAATAACTGTAACCACATGACAACCCCCCCCCCCTCCAACCCAATTCCTCATTTTTTTTGTTTTCTTTCTGCTGCTGTTGTTATTTTTCTAATTCATGTATGTCCTACATTTTGCATTATTATCTTATGTTAGTTTTTATTTTTGTTCTTACTCTTAATAGCTGCTCTTATATTGTGTTGCTGCAAATGTGAATTTCCCCTCATGGGGATCAATAAAGGTCTATTCTATTCTATTCTATTCTATTCTATTCTATTCTATTCTATTCTATTCCACAATATCTCGTGTTGGTAAAGAAAGAGGTCAGCATTTCTCTCTTTGCTTGAACATCAGTTTGATTCCGTGCTTGTTCATCATCAGACAAGGCTGGGATAGTTTTACTTCTATTCTATACTTTCATCTTAGTATTTTCTATATGATAAGAGCAACATATTTCTACCCAACAGACACTGGGATGCTTTGCCACATGGGGCTTTGAATAAACGCAGTCGTCCCTTTTATCACTACAGATGTAAATGCGAGCAAAGGACTCAGAGGATTATACATATTTAAAGTATAAAGTATTACATAGCTTGAGCTGAGCACGGTATATGTTTTGGCTTGCTCTAAATAGGTCACAGATGGGCCTTTCATGAAATTTGTAGTTTCCACAAAATTACAGAGGACTTTAGGACCATCTCTGTCTCACAGTCAGGATATTTATTAAAAAGAAAAGGAGAAAGAAAAATGATATCCTGCAGAATAACTGTTGACAAGCTTTCGGGTCTGATGTTCTTTCTCTTCAGGCAAAAGACTATAGAAATCTCAGCCACTTCCAAAAACCCAACTGTCAAGGATTTTCCATTCTATTTGTAGTTTTAACCAGATTTTTCTCAATATGTTTATTTTATCGTCATCAAAACTGGACTCCGCAAATAACAAAATCATCTGAAAGGAGATTGTTTTTGTTTTTGGAAGGTTGAATGTCATCATCGTGTCTTTGTCCCTTTCACTTTTCCGAGCAGCTAGTTGATGTGGTGAGCTGGGAGAGCAAGTAAGAACATGGAAAGGAGACATTTATCATCCTCCTGGTAACCCTGCCTGCTTGGAAATCTTGAGGACAGTCAATGGGGGGAAAAAAGAAGTCAACGCCGATCAAGTTACAAGAATGACATCGTCTCCAACACTTCCTTTCAGTCCGGCTATTATTGAAAGTATGATTTTATAGTGTTAATTTGTGATAGCGCGAGTGCGAGTGTCGCTTTTCAGCATCGTTTCCGGTGTTTTCTTCAATTCCCCAAACTCTGTTCAACAATATTCCACCATGCAGGCATGCAGCTCTAACCACGTTTAATTGATGCCTTTGTGTCTGCTTGTCAGGCAATGAAGTCCTGCTTGTCAAAGACAGGAGCAGACACATTTCCCAGCATGAAACAGGTTTGTATGCATCATGTTTCCATGGCAAAGTCCATCCATCCAAAATCAGGCGCTGACAGCGTCAACTCAAAGTCAGACACTCTGCCAACAGCTATTGGTTGTTTCGATATCTTTCCTTTCCGTTCCATTTGACTTGTGATGACCTTTTTGAATCATGCAAGTAGGAGAGGGTGCGTGACCTCAGGTTGGTTAGTTTTCCTTATTTGGGCACATTAAAAAAAAAAGTCATTCAGGAGAAAACGGTGAAATCGTAAACAGAATGACATTCAGCCTCTAAGTTACCTTTAAGCATAGACGTATTGCTACGCTCTAATTAGTATATGACAGAACATCTGTCATCATTCCAGCTGTACTTTGTTCAATAACATGACTTAATATCCATTAGGATCAAGCATGGGAAGTCCCTTATACAGTATGTCACTCCAAAAATATGTTTATATGGAGTTTTTAAAAAAACCTAAAATGTCTGCTGTGATACTAAAAGATCAGAGAACTGCACAGTTTTATATCTGGACGTTGGTTTGTTTCAGGGAAAGATGATTGTTTTTAAAATGAAGTTATTTTACTTAAGTAAGTTTTGTGTGGCGCTACACCCTGCGTCACACTGCAATGCCTAACATCCGCAGTGAGCTGGAAACGGACCAGGTACCCAAAGAACACGAAGGCAAAAAAGGAAATCACAAAATGTTCACATTGCAGAAATATTTTACTGCAAAAGGAGGTTTTTAAAGCAATAAGGATTGATGTATTTTCTTAACATATCAGGAGGTTATTTAAAATTTGCACAAAACATCTTCAAGTTTGGAATCGCCACATATTGGCCAAAAGTAAAAGTTAGGGATGTTTGACTTTGAGGAGGTTTTATCCTGTAAACAGTAATTTTTTAATATTTTTACATTTAAATATTCACAAAGCTGCTGCATTTGGACATTTTTGGATTTTTGCACTACAATGAAACCTAAAACTCAGGACACTTTATTGGTGGTCTAAGTAGATTATTATTTTATCATCTATCCCAAACCCTGTAATTATCTTTTTATTTCTTAACCCAAAATACAGCTGTGCACTATATTTTTTGTCAAAGAGCTCAAAACAGGTCCGCAGTGGAACCTGTTGGACACGTTTAGTTTGTTTTTATTAAATGTGAAAGTGAAAGAAATATATAACTTATATAATTTAGTATTTTGGACAGCAATGTTCTAAACTTTTCATTTTTGTTTGAGATAACTATACCTCATGTGCAGTTAAAACAGTATTGCTTTATGGATATTGTTCAATGTTTTACAATAAAATAAGTTTGGAACATTCAAGGTCAGGCTTTTAAAAAATTGGTAATCAATGATCAGCCAGAAAATAGCAATCGTGCACCCCTAAATGACCTTATATGATCAGTTATTTATGAGTGGAAATGTTTCTCCATCCTCATCATCAGGTCATGATTCTGCATCTTTAGCTTGTTCTGCATCAATAAGAAACAACATGTAGAACAAGGCCACCTGCTGCCTCGCTAACACTCGAGGTCTTCAGAAGACACAGTGGGGGGCAACACTCTCTGCTCTGATTGATGAGCATAGGTCCCACAGGAAGTAACCCCGCCACCATGAAGGAGTGTTTTCCGAACCCCAAGTGGTATCCGGAAAAACATGGACAGCTCCAACCAGGGAGCATATGTACTCAAAGGCCATCCTAATGTTTGGATACACTGAGTCACCAGGGACTTCAGTGCAGAAAGGGAACGACTCCCAGATTCCAATGGGAATGTTAAGAAAAAAGGTGATAAAACACCTTCTTTTTTGTCTTGTGTATTAATCAGATTACAAACGCTTCCCACATTTTCTCTATTTTTGAATCTCTTTTGCAATTGTATTCTATCACAGTGTCACGAACACTTTTCTCTTTCTGTATCCAGTAAAACATCACACAGGCCACAGTTATAGACGTGTGTTTATACAACATAAATGTTTAAAACTGGAATATCTTTTTGGAACTCATTGTTTTTATTCCCATTTTACTGTAGCACTTTAAGATTTGTTTGTCAAATGCATTATGACTAAAATGTATTATTATTATTCATAGCATTATAATAAAACTGGATTCTTCCAAAACAGCCACATACTTTCAGCTGTTTGTTCCTATTCTTTTACCGTCATTCAATTTGAATAGTATAATAATCTTTAAAAAAAAAAAAACCCACAAATGTTTATTAAATATATTTTCTTCTTTGTTTTTGATACTGAGTATTAATAAGAAACAGTTCTTCATCTTTCTTTCTTTCTTTCTTTCTTTCTTTCTTTCTTTCTTTCTTTCTTTCTTTCTGCAAACTAAGCAGGTTTATCTCTGTTTAGAGTGACAAGATAAAATCAGGAATCTCTCCGATTCGCTTTTCCCTGCTGAACATAAGCTTTTAAAGAAGTGGTGTCAAAAAATATGCCTTAGTGGGCCAAAACCCCACAGGTTACTGTGGCCCTAGTGCTTATATTGCAATATTTTGGGAAATATGAATACTAAATATCATATATGACAATATATTGTTTAATATATTGCAATCTATTTTTGTTTCGTAAGGGCTTATAGTTAGGAAAAAGAGGAATAATTTGCTAAAAGCGTGTGTTTTAGATTGTCCTCACATTTTATATGATTTATATATAGGATTTACTATGATCCATAAGGTATAAGTTCATAAACTAGAAATTATTATGAACATTATAAACAATTGTACGAATGTGGACTGACTTGAATTTTTTTTCAATGAAGCAAATCTTTTTTTTTTCTTTTATGAAGATGCTCATATATACAGGTTATCATGCTTTTTAGACTGTACATGAATAACCTGACTAGCCGTGTTTGTCTCTAAATGCTGATAAAAGATCTTGAACGCACCATCAAACCATATGTTTATGTATATTTAAAAACAGAAACGTCTATTTTACAGTACATGTTTTGTTACATTTAAAAAAGGTCTTAAATTGGTAAAAAAAAAAAAAAAAAAGTACAGTTTTTTTTTTGTTTTTTTTAAATTACTGTTGTCTTGTTCTTTTGCTTAACCATTGCGGTCCTATTTTTCTTGTAATAAAAACTTAAAACGTGTAGTTTTTTTTTTTTTTTTTTTTCATTTAGTGAAAAAAATATATTAATTTCTTTATTTTATTCCAACAGTTTCAGAGCAGAATGGGTCTTCCATTGCTTGCTGTGGTTTTCCAAATAGAAAGGTTGCCTATATACTGTATATATATATGATAATAATCAAATAAAATACATGATGAAAAGTAGTGCACTTGCTCCTTTCTGGTGCATCTGTTTGTGTTGCGCAAAACTACGCATATGATTATGTAAGATTTAAAACGTCATCAGGTAATATATTAGATGTGACTTATCATACAGAGCAAGAGGACAGTTTGGACTAAAAAACTGTAATCTTATGGATCAACAGGTAGGAATATAGTTCCCTCTCTTCTTCACATCGTTCATGAACGCGCATGGTTTCCACATCATGGCGCGTCTGAATTAAAGGCCCTGATAGCATCAGCACAGGCGCCAGCTGTTTCTTTCCCCTCGTTAATCATTATCAAAATTTTAAATCAAAAGCGTTTTTCGAAAATTACCAAAGCTATAATAAACCCAATTTAAACACAGCAATGATCGCTGCTGTTTAAAAGACCCAGAACTAAAACGAAAGGTCTCAGAGGGCCTCGGTCCTGCATGTTTTCCCTCCCTTTAACTGTGAGGCATGACGTGTGCAGTATGTATATGATAAAAAAAACAACAACTCCACCTCCAGATTATTATCAACAACAAATACCAGCAACAATAACCTGTTAAACCACTAGCCAGCGACTTCATCACCATTATCACCATTTATAACAAAAATAAATAAATAAATAAAGCAGAAGACACCATGCAGCTGCAGGACAACACAAATAGCAATCAAAAAGGCCTTTATTTTTGGAATATGTACAGTGACATTATAAAAAATATATAATTAAAGCTTTGGCAAATATTTTACATTTAGACAATTTATATATATTTTTCACATTCACATGAGAATTATGGTCAAATGGGATCATACAGCCTATAATATGATACAGATTACAGAATAGCCCGCGTGTATTGTAATAAGGACACATGACAGGGGGGACCGGATGCTGTGGTAGCACCTATACCGAGGATTCCCATTTGAATTAAGAAAAAAACAAGTGCGGGTGGGGGGAGCTGGGGGGGGGGGGGGTACCCGACACATCCATGCAAGCTTTACATTCATACGGCCACGAAGCCCCGATAAAGCGACACTGTGCTCGCATTGCGTGCTGAATGGCTCCGTGTTTGACTGTCAGTACAAACAAGCCGTTCAAGACTTACTGTTTGAAATGAGTTCAGTTAAAGGGGAGGAAAACAAGCTGCAGTCCACGTTAGGATGGCGAGGTAGCGAGACTGAGTCCGTGCACACTGCTCAAGTCTTCGTGCTGCTGTTTGCTCAAGGGACTGGGCGGCTTTCTGTCTGTGGTGATGGAGAAACACGCAGTGAGTGTGCTGTGCGTAAAAAGCGCACCATGCAGAAGCCAAAAGTGAGCCATTGTTAATAAAACGAGGAGTGAGGACAATGTCAGTCTATTGATCAGAATCTCACGTTCATGTTCATCTTCCCATTAAACAGCTAATAATCCAGTTTATCTGATCTCATTGCCATAAAAATACTGAAACTCATCTTAAACGTAACAGGAAATGTCTGCTGGATTCTAGAAGATTCAAATCCACATTGACAGTTATTGTGATTGATTATAGTGTAATTCATGTTTGCTTCATACTGTTGTTTCTGTCTATAATCAATGCTCTTTTTATACTTTATTAAATTATTGTTGTTGTTTTTTTACACACTGAATAAAGAAAAAAAGCATTCCCCTCCTGTGTCATTATAATTTCTTTATATAAATAGATAAACAACTTTGATTCTTGTACATATTTGTATTATATTTTACATTAGTGTATTTGTATTATTATTTTATCTTTTTTCTACTGCAATGTGTGCACTTGTATTTAATCCTTTTTTTTAATTAATAGTATTCTACTGTACGTTTTTACTTCTCTTTCTTTCTTTGTTTAGTGTTTATTTTTCATTTTTATTTTTCATTTTTTTTTGTAAATAAAGTATTTCAGATTCTGATTCTGAAATAAGCTGTTGTAACTTTCTTTCCCAAAGGTTTGGATGCACATTATCATTTAATTTTTAAAAAAACACATTCAGCATTCAGCTAAAACCTCATAATAAATAAATATTTAAATACTCAAAAAATATTTGATAAAAGAAACATCACCATTGCACCAATGCAACCTCTACTCACATTTGTTAATGGAAAAAAATAAATAAATACTTATTGACTTTTAAAGTGAAGACATAATACAGAATAAATAATAAAAAGTCAGAATTGTTTCCTATTTTTAAAAATGTGAGAAAATACATCAGGTTTTGATATTCGTTAATGGGTTGCATAATAATTTAAAAACAACCTTATCTTGTTATTCTTCTAAAACAAACTAGTGTGATATTCTCAGTTGTGTAGAAAAAAAGTTTAAAAGTGAGTATTAGATTATCAACATTGTATTATCTTTTTAAAGATGAAAATAAATCTAAATAATTATATTTGGGTGGATCGTTAATCAAATGGAATAAAAGTAAAATGATTTTGGTCTCTCTTTCACAAAAATAAGCATATTGCATTTTTCTAATGTGTTTTAAGGATGATTAATATTCAATAATAATTTCTTTAGAAAAAAAAAAACCTAAACATTACCTTATACTGTGTTTTAAATGTATTGTGTTGACCTATCTACCATTATTTTCTTTTTTCTAATTTCAACAGATTATGTCCATGTGGGGGAAAAAAATGGCCTCAAAATTGACAAAAAAAGAAAAAAAAAATCATTATTAGCTGAAACAAAATAACCAGGGAGCCTAAACAGTGAAAAATAAATATATATAAATTTAAAAAGCTAACGTGGTCTCAGTTAGAACACTTGGCAAACCTGAAAGGTCAACAGTGAGCATTTGACATTTGATTAGGCTTTAACAGTTGGTAAATGTTGACATTGGTTATGGTCACTGCTTAGAAAGTGATAGAGGAGGGGCGGAAACACAACGTTATTATTATATAACAGCTATTCTACTACAATATAATAATAATAATAATAATAATAATAATAATAATAATAATAATAATAATAATAATAATAATACCGCACCTTCCCGGGATTGATGTTTGAAAGCCATTGCTGAGTGGATGTCCCCCGCGTGCATCCCCATCCCGGTTCCCGGGTGGGACAAGGCCGGGCTCTGCGGCTGCCAGTGGTGGTGACCCGGGGCCACGTAGCCGCCCGTCGGTCCGCTGTACACTCCGTACTGGTTGGTTGGAGAATACGCACACGCTGAGACGTAAGTGGACAATGTTGAAGAAGGCTTCAAGGAGAGAGAGAGAAAAGAACAAAAAAAAAAAAAAAAGATTTGAAAAGAATAAGTGAGAAAAGATGTACAAAAGGTGTGAATATAAAACATACGATAATAGTTTCCCTTTTTTATTTACCAAAGAATGTTCAATAATAAACAAAATCATCATCATCATCATCCTGAAACAGTAGATTTCAAATAAATAATTTAAAATTCAAATTAAAACAAACATTTTTGACACAATTACCACCCAAACATAAAGTGACAGTGTTCTCTTACCTGGCCGTATTTGATGTCTTGTTCGATGGCTGACTTGTCGATGCCGTTGACGCCGTGAGCCGCGGGGAAAGCTGCTCTGTTCATACTGCTCCATTCCTCCATCTTTGGGGGATATCCCTCCGCCCCAGCGATCGCTGTTTGGGAGAGAGCAGCTTCTTTTTACAGTGCGCAAAACGTGTCCAAAATAACCCCAAACAATATAAAATACAATCTCAGTGATTAATACACCTGTTTAAAACATAAGCTTTGAATTAACAAACAAAATAATATTTGATCCTTCAATATGCGTAAAATAATTTAACCAAATGCAACTTTTTTTTTTTTTTTTTTAAGATATATGTTTTGTTTACGTTCATATAAATCATGCAAAGCTGCCATTTCTGTTTGGTAATAAAGCTACTCTTGTGCGTAAAGTCTGGATTTCTTTATCAGAACAGTAATGATGTACTAAGCTATTGTTTATTGGTTAAAAATGTTGCAAACAATATGTGAATGGATGAAATTTTAGAGGCAAGTTAAACATCCTGCACCATGCAGACGTGTTGAAAACACAGACAAATGAGCGGCTCAGAAGTGAATAATGACTATTTGAAGGACTGGGATGAGGATGAAGGTGTTTACAAATTCATTATGGCATGAAAAGGCCTATTGAGAGTGGATTTACTGGTTCAGGCCTGTGTAGCTTTTTAATGGACACATTGTCTCATCGTACGTGTCTACTGCATGGGGGAATAGGTTGTATGGAGATGTGGCAAATAAATTACCAACATTTAGTTTAATGAAGAAAAAAAAAAAAAAAAACACTTATTTTGAGATTATTTTGATAATTTTTATTTTTTTTAATTTTTTTTTTACTTTGACGCAGAATATCTGGGATTTCATATGTTTTCCTACCAGATGGATCCATGAAGGCTCGAATCCCCAGGATGTTGCTGACGGTGTGCGCAGAAGGCCAGGCCCGGGATAAGCTCATATGTCCAGCCGTGACCGATACTCCAGGAGGGCTGCCCATTTTAGTGCCAGTGGGGGACATGGCGTTGGGGTAAGAATAAGGATAAATGTGGTTATAGGGGAGACCGGCCTGTGCAGAGCCTTGCTTGCCGTTCTCGTACTGGCTCGGCTGGGACAGATTTCCAATCTTGTTGCGTAAAATCCTGCTGATCGAGCTCACCGACGGCACGTTGTACTTGTCACAAACACCGTCAGCCAAAAGCCTGTCCCGGATCTCCCAGGCAAAGATCCCGGGGTCACTTTGTTTGTATTCCCTGATGTTTTTCACCACGTTAGGTGTAGTGACGCGAGGTTTGCTCCCACCGATCGCTCCGGGTAAGATGGAGCCAGTCTCATTGTACCTCGCCAGGATCTTACTCACACAGCCGTGGGACACTCGCAGTTGTCGGCTTATATCACAGGGTCTGATCCCGAGCTGTGCCAGCTCTACTATGCGTAACCGTATGGCGTTGGGCAAGGGTCGGCCATTGACAAATACACCACCAAGCTGGTTCACCTCCCCATAGGTTTGCTCTGCAGGGAAACAAAACACAAATAACCAAACTGGAGGGGAGAGAAAAAAGTAAATGATTTGAATGCATGCGCCTGTTATTTTTTGGAACAAGTGGTATATCCGCTGCTTCTAAACCCTCTGTTTTGCATATTTACTCAAGTGTGCATGATAGCATAGCTGTGTGGTTACACTTGGGCACAACCAAAGCCGGTCTGAAAATGGCGAGATCCCTTCAAAGAGAAGCTTTACATGGGATAATTGGTGGTGTGGTTCCGTTTAGAGCTTTAACAAAGTGTCAGCTCTGCTAAACAGCGATGGGAGGAAAAAAAAAATCCCCCGTGAAATACATCTGACAAGCTGTCGACAAAGAGTTTCTTCACATTTGAGCAACAACCTTCGTTATTTCAGCTTTTTACGCAGGCGTGGTGAGTCTTTTTTACGCTTCCATATACGCGCCATGCCGCTGGAGCATGCATACACGGTAAATGGCATGGCTTACCCATCTGCATTTGTGCAATGAGATGCTGTGAAATATAGGTGCCCCCTGAAATGGCTGAACGCGTCAGGGCAGAAGAAGAAGAAGAGCCAGAAGAGAGGAAAAAATAGTCCTGCGTCTCCTCCGTCAGCTGCAGCAGCAGCGGGAAGCAAAACCTTCTGGTTTCAGGACGAGAAGGCACAGCGACAGCAGAGTGATCTTCATAGGATAAGTGGAAATTGTAGTTATCCCATGGAGTCCAGAGTCGGCTGAGATTAATTTGACGCGTCCTCCTCCACGTCAATCTTCACTGTTACACGCGCAGCCTCTTCTTCTGTCCTATTGGTCGCCGTGCGCTGCAGACGCACTCAGCCAATACCAACCAACCCCATCCGGTCCGGGCTGTGCTGCCTCTTTCAATGTTTTTGCATAGCTATGAAGAGAAGTAGCAGTAATGCAAACGTTTTAACCACCATTTTTTCTAAAGAATCTGTTTTAAGTAAAGTTTTTATTTTATATTTATTTATTTTTAGAATTATTTTTAAATGAGTCTATTTTCTAATATTTTATACCATGCAAATTTATACAGATTAACTCTTAAACTGATGAACTTTTTATTCCGACATTTACCGAAACCTATGTTGTTTTTATGATGATGTTTGACTTGAATATTTGCAGTGTACTTGGATGTCGTTGGAAGGGGCATGTGCAATTTAGTTGTATTGTGCAATAACAATAATAATAATAATAATAATAATAATAATAATAATAAAAGATTCTATTCTATTCTACAAGGAATTTTATGATGCAAAAAAAAAAAAAAAAAAAACAGAAACAGTATTATAATATTAATAAAAATTAACAAATACAAATAATTAATATAAATATGAACATATATACAAGTAGTGCAGGTAGTAACATGCATTATTTTGTAAAAAGTCAACAAGTCTTATTTATTTATTTATTTGATTTGATACAGTGAAACGTGTTCATAGTTTGCATTTTTCTATTTTTAGAGAGAACAATATGTTTTGCTCCAGTTTATATTTATATATATTAAAAAAATGCTAAATAAGGATTACATAAAATCTATGTGAAAAGCATTCAATCAGAGACTATATAAGTAAACTCTATGATTTCCTTTGCCTAACTTTGCATTTAAATTATTTTCCCCTGTGGATTATTAAAGTATTTCCAATTCTGATTCTGAACTATTTTCTATTTCACACTGTTCTAATATTTATTCTTTTTCATTTACATCCCACGGTGCGTGCACAAACACCATTTAAATGTTTTTATTTGAACAAAACCGGTCTTTAACGCACAAACGTCCTAAATGTGACCTAAAAATAACCCAGAATTATAGGCCTTATGTCCTCTCTTAGGTATCAGTCACTATTATGAGGATCACATATGCAAAAGGCCTTATGTAATTGATACGTAGAGCAGCCCAGACTATATATGGCCTGGATTGTGTAGACGTCTATTATCACAGCATGTTTTCCGCGTTTCCTGTGCACGTATAGAAGGAATCGTTTATAAGCTTGCAAAACGTGACTTGTAAAAGTTAACAGTTGACCCAATAGTAACAAGGTGCAGTTTCCTCATCCCTCCTCTTCATGCACCTTCATCCTGACAGAATCACAGGAGAAGAGAACCTATTGTTCTTTAATTCATACACGGAGAGTTGAACTTAAAACAGATTCATCTTGTCAAAAGAGGAAACTTCTAAATGTCAGGGGACAATCTGAACCAAATGGAAAATTTGATGTTCTCTATAGTTTGATGACAACAGCAGCATAACGTCCTTATCCCCTGTCAACCTCCTCTCTATATTTTACTCTATGCTTTGCTGGCCTGGTTGAAAATCCCTCATCTGGACAACATGGGAATTGCTTGTTCTCATCGCACTACATTTTTCCTCTGAAAACTAAAAATCATCTTAGAATAGATTAAGTTATTGTTAAAGTTTAAAATTTCCCCAAACATTTTTTTCTAAAGCATCTTTTCCATTTATTATTATTATTATTATTATTATTATTATTATTATTATTATTATTATTATTATTATTATTATTATTTGTGCAATTGTCTACCTAAATGTGCATTGATGAAATATTATAAGAATATTGCATAATAACATTATAGGAATGTTATATTTAATTAGCCTTAAAAAAATTCCACTTTTTTTTTTTTTTTATCATATATTATAATCTCTAGTATTTTTAAATGTTAACCTATTTATTTTTTTCTTTTTAAACCTGTGGTGGCTTCAAAAAAACAACAATAATAATAATACTAATAATAATAATAATACTAATAATAATACTAATACTAATAATAATAATAAGGAAAATATTTAATTTGATGAATTTTTTTTTTATTGCATTTCTATTTTCCCATTCATTCTGTAAAATTTTACGTTATTTGCAATTTTGCAGCCATTTTTCTGGTGTGATTTTGAATATACCAAAACTGATTTTATATATTATTTCAGATGCGAGCAGGTTAAATCAGCAGCACGTATCAGTGCAATTCATTGACATTTTTTTTCTTCTATGCCTTCATCATATAATGTGAAATAATTAAAAAAAATAGTTGGGAAAAAAAAAACGGATAAAGGAGAGTGCATGGGATAATCCCCGCCCGTGAGGTTCCATGTTCTTTACGTGCTTCCACAACCGTCAGATTGAGTTTGTCATGTGTGACAAAACAAAAACAAAAGCAGCAATAGACGGTTTTTAGCAGCAGTGTGTTCATGTAACACATGCCCACATCAACACAGCAGCACGAACACAAACAACTAATGGAGCCTCTACTGTTTGATATAAAACCTCACACACACACACACACACACACACACACACACACACACACACACACACACACACACACACACACACACACACACACACACACACACACACACACACACACACACACACACACACACACACACACACAGGCCTGGAACAGAAATTCAAAAGCAAAGTTTTGGAGGATTTGATTGGAGAAACACATGACTTCAAATGATTGAACTCACAAAGACTCGGGTTTATTTAATACATGTTTGTGTCCGTTCCGTCTATAATTTAGAAATTATGCTAATAATAATAACAACAACAACAACAATAATAATAATAATAATAATAATAATAATAATAATAATAATAATAAAAGATTTTTAAATGTTTGCATCCAAAAACAAGATTAAGTATCTTCCATATTACAATAAATAAATAAATAAATGAATATTCGTAACAAAATTGCCCGATTTTTATTTTATTTTTTTCCAATTTTTCACAGTTTTCAGCATGTATCAAAGTGTAGAGATAAACTGGCGTGTTCGGATCCCACAGTGGAGATGTGAATGTGAGAAGGTGAAAGGCATTGGGTCCCGTGGGCCCATCATCACCAAGGCCTCCAAGGCACAGTTTCTCCCGAGGATAAACAGGTCTATAATTAATATTAGGCCTATAAAACTAATTTAAATAATGCGCTGCAAATATAAATCTAAATGAGTGGTGATGCATTGAGATTCATGCATCAGAATATTAACCTTTTATTTCAATGATGATACATTTGAACATACATTACTGATTTCGGTTATTGTATTAAAAATGTCAAAAGCAACGTTAAATGGGTTTTGATTTATCACATTTACATTGGAATTATTTGCACAGTCCACATTATAAACAGAAGCCTCCACAGTCTTTAGATCCGGCTCAGGTAAAACCCATCTAATCGACACCTGAGTCCCGCAAGGTGCAACGACCCCCGTCGGTAAATATTGGCGTTGGTTTCAAGTGTCTTCAAAGGATTCACTTCCTCCTGTGTGCTTTGTCTTTAAAGTCTTTCTCAGAATTTAAGGACCGATTTTTCATTGTCTTCACAGGGCCGGGTTGGGGGGGGGGGGGGGGGGGGGGGGTGCGCACAAACCCCTGATTGGATCTATACAATGCAAGAAAATGTAAATTTTGCTCAACTAATGCCCACAATTGACCCCCTGTCATGAGAATATAAAAATGTGCGAACATGCACAATAAGGTATACCGTAGGTTTGACCTAGTGCAAAACCCCCCCCCCCAAAAAAAAAACATTTAATTTGACTAAATTGTAATTGCAGCTTGTTGCTACCATCTTCAGTGATGTTTTAACTACCAAAATGTCAGACCATTCATTTAATTTACATTTAAGTTAATTTATTAAATGACCTTATATCTATCAACCTGAATGAATCTGCCCAACTTACACTCCCTTATTTATTTATTTTTTTTCCTATAAGTTTGTACAGAGTTAAGTCCTTTTTTCTTTTTCTCTTTAAACTGGAATCAAATAATGTTTTTGTTTTTCAAACTGCTATCAGTGGCAAACTATAACTGTGGATTGAAAAACCTTATCATTTTTTCAAGTGGTTGGTTCCATTTTTCTAATCTTTTTTTTTCTTTTCAAAAAGATTACATCAAAATGTGCGTTCCTTTTATCGGTTTTGCTCTGTTTTCTATTTAAATGTTATGTGTACCTCTTAAAGGTGGGACGATGTATCGTGTGACAAGATTTTACGATTTCAAAACGTGACGATATGTACGTATCGTCGAGGGTAAAAGTGGTATCACGAGATGGGATCTGCACTGATCTTACGCATCAAATGGTTATGGTTTGTTTTTACTTTATTTATTTAATAAACTGAATAAAAGCCCTGTTCCAACTGCAATTTCCTTTGTTTTTTTTAATCATAACTCATTGCATCGTCCCACCCTCATAGTACCTAAATATCTCTTGAAAATGAGAACTTGGGTTTGACACTTGCTTTTTAAATAAAGTTTGAATAACTGAAGAAGAAAAAACAAAAAACTGTAGCACAATTAGTGTTAATACATGAGATCATTTATTCATATCTGAATGAGTCAGAGGTGTAAATGAGAAGCCGGTTCATTGTTGGAAAGCTTGATAATCTCAGTGAATGGCATGGAAGTGATTACCGGCTGCTTGTTGCACATTTTGGATTCAAAAGTGAGATAAAAGCTCGTGTTTCTGCAGCTTCATTTGTCTTTTTGCCTGCATCTTTGTTCTGCTGCTTTGAAACATAATACACGGACACATCAACCAATTCAAATATCTTGATGTTTAGCCAGCATGTGAACCTTTTTCGTCTGTTAGGTTGGCCAAAACATTGAGTAGCCTAGTTCTTATCTACTGGGAGCCATAAAGTGGCTACTATTGTTGAGTAGACCTATATATTAAAATGTTGAGAAAACCACAGATCAGATCTGTTGCTGTGAGAGTTTTGTCCATTCCTATCTAATCTTGAGGTGGTGATGTGTAGTTTCTTTGTGCTCCCGCTGGTGAGGCTTGGAAAGCAGCGAGTTCACTTCTTTTATAGCTACAAGACCCACTCGGAGCAGCAGAACACGCCTAATGAGGGCGTGCAGCGGTGCCATGTGAGACATGCCAGCTTTTACCAGGCTCCATAATAGCTTGTGACCTTCACTAAATACGTCTCATATGTCCTCATGTTCTGAGCGCTCCTCTAATTGTTACATTAAAGGGGACGCCTGAGGATTAGACTTTACAGGCGTAAAGAGCAGAGAAACTGCTAAATAATAGTTTATTTTGTTATGGATTGGTGCACAGAAAGTCTGTGAGATGACATGGCCAACACATACTGCCCAAATAAACAAGCTGCATGTTGTTTAACTTCGGTCTTTATTTAATAGTATTTACAAATGGCTTGTTGGGTTTTTTTTTTTTTGTTCTTTTTCTTGTTTACAAGTGATACCATAGCATTGCAGATTGATCTCTGATGTGGTTCGGCCTGTGTTATCATACTTTACAACAACACTATTCATTGTAGCACCTCTTAAACACTTTGATTTGATTCAATTGTGAAACAGCAGTCAGCACGGCGGTCAGGTTTTGGTTTATTTAATTCATAATAAAACAAATATCATATGGCAAATAATAAAAAGAATAACATGCACTACATCAGCAACTGTCCTTCCATTGGTAAATCACGTTTCACGTTTACTTTTTGTTACGTCTCTATGACATGGTGTTAGTTATGGGCTTCATTCAACAATAATAATTAATAACAACAACAGCCTTGAGGGCTGCTGTCCTGCAGGTTTCAGACGTCCTCCACACATGCACGAAAAGAGTTTTCTTTCATCGTACTCTCCAGAAGACCTCATGGTTACCAAATGTCTGCGTTCATGTGTTTTGGTACATTGCAACAGATTATGATATTTGTGCCAGATAGGCTCCAAACTACACAACAGGGACAGCTGGATGATGTAAGGACCTTATGACAGTTCAACAAGCCATGATATAGCTGCTTTTAATCTAATACGTTCTGCATATGAGGCTTGATAAATTGAAACAAAGAGATTTGGGGTCGATTGGCTTGAAGGCCAAACAAAAACTCCTACTCTTATGTGAAATAGACTAGACAAATACATAAAAATAATGATCATGAGACTATCCTGATCATGCTAATGTCACAGTCAGTTTTGCAAACAAATTGATTATCAATCTTCATGGAGATCACACCAACAGTGTGGGCTGTTTGTTAAGGTCTGATTGTGAATTTTTAATTTTTTTACTTTCAATCTATTCAACTAATATATGAACCATCTCTTTTTTTTTCTCCAAATCTGACACTTTTCCTGGATGTTTGTCAGCATAACGTGTTAGCACATAGTTAATTATAGATTTCCTGACACTGTCATTTATTATTATAGATAGAATGAAATCCTCTTAGAATAGGATAATGATTAAAAAGACGTGTTTACTCACTCAAAACCTCCGATTGTTCAATTCATAGTTATCAATAAGGACAAAATCACCTTATCACTCTGGATATTTTTAATAAAAGCCCCTGAACTAACAATCCCCTGGTTCAACATGTGGCTATGAACTGAATAATATATTAAACAAGTTCATTTAGGTTTACTTATATTATGATAGGGAGATTTATGATTATGATTCATTTTCTGGTTTGTATTGTAATTGATTATTATTATTTTATTGTTTTTGCAAGAACACGACTTAACAATAAAAACTACAATATGGAAAACGATGTCTGTCTGTATTTTAATCCTTTAGTTTGACACAACAATGGGCTCTAATGGCCCACTGCCCTGCATAAGAGCTGTGGTTATTGATAATATACACAAAAATTCTAATCTTAACAAAAAACTCTAAAATGTGTGTGATGTGCACATATCAGTGGAGCAATAAGTAGTGAGCACTAGTGTAACAGCTCCCTCTATGGTCATGAGTAAAGTAATCCTGCATGTTGGAGCAGTTGTATGAACATAAACAGGGCTTTTCCTTTGATTTCAATCTAAAACACAATTGCCCGTGGGCCAAATACATGTGCAACATCACTGAGAAGGCATAAAATACAAGGTGGGACATAAAAACAAGAATCAAACAAACTTTAATGAAGACTGAAAAAGGCTGTTATCTTCTGAGAGTTCCTTAAGTCCTCATTTGTTGTGTTCCTACTACATCATTAACACTCAAGCTCACAGTCAGTCCCATCTGTTTTGCCAGAAGAGCTTTCGAGGCATTGTTACGTGCATGTTTTATATATTATCGTGCATGGTTTTTGTTTGGCAGCAGGGCCTTTGCTGGGCTGGATCTGTTGTCAATTATGAAGAGGAACCTTAATTACTTTTGGAGCACTTCAGACTCCATCCATAGCTGCTGCTGATCCATGTCTGGCCCACTTGGAAATCAGCCCTCGCAGTTATAAACAATGGATCGTATGTGGGAAAACGATAGCCTTGTATCAATACGCAGAAATATTAGCGAAATAAAACCCTTGTGTCGTGCAATTATTTGAGAGGGTTGAATTGCTTACGGAGTGTAAAGATATTTGCATTATTTTACGTTCATCTAAAGGGTTGAGATAGCATTTGTGTCCCGACTCAGGAATGTCAGCTCCATCATGGAAAATGTTTGCTCGTGAATATCCAAGGCTTCGTTCAATCTGTGTGATATTGTTTTCCGCTAAACCAGAAATCAAGGCCTAAAACAGGCCTTTTTTATGTCAGGGATACGGGTACCGTATGTTTTCTGACAGTTGCTTCTTTCAAGATTAATGGGCTTATGAAAACCGGGTGTCTTTTTCCCAAAGCCAGGATAGTTATCAGTCACTGTTACCAGCATGAGCACACTGTCCTCAAAAAGGAATCCAAGAAACGGATTAAGTATTGATAGTACACAGGAGAATCAGATTCATTGTTTGATGATGTACCAGAAGGACTGCGGTGGAAGACAAGTTGTGGGTTTTTTTATTCCCAAAAAATGAGACACTAAACAGGCGGTGCTTTTATGCAGCGTAAATAAATCTTTGTTCCTTCTAATGAGACACATAATCCAAAAGATGCTCTTGCTCTTTTTATTTCATGCTCTGTATCAGTGCATTGACCTCACTGAAACACAGCCAGATGCTCATAAATACATCTCCTTAGTTTTACCCCAGTGATATGAAGTTGGTTTTTTTTCATGGGGTTTGCACTGTATTTTAGCCACATTTCCATCTTTTTAATCCAAATGCAATGCGGGCAATGCTTTTTTTCAGATCCAGTAGTAATTTAATGAAGATTTTCATGTCTGGTCACTTGTGGTGTTTTTACTAGATGAAGAAACCAGCCCTGATTCAGCAGCCGACCTATAAAAAGTGACTCTCACCAGGAATTCCAACAACCCATTACATGAATGTACTTTATATTATCTGTCTAAAGCTGAGTAATACAACTTGGTTATCAATTCATGCAAGAAAGGTCTTTAGAGTCATCTATATCAACTTTTAGCTTTAAACACACGTCATATCCATCACCATTTTGGAGATTTGAGCCACACAGCATTTGCACATCATGTTGTGGTCACGTCAGGACTATACTTTTTGTATTTCTGTTCCTACAGCGAGTTTATGGTGAGATAGCGTTTCTATTTGATGTTTTAGTGCTTCGTTACGTGTCATCCAGTGCTTTAGATGTTATTTCTAAGACCAGAAATGCTACGGTGGATTTTCATGTCGCACTTACCAACATGGGAGGAATGGGATTTTGAAAATAGTGATGCCTTCCAGCTGAACAAGGAACACACATTAAAACAGGTAAGTCCATGCTACCATGGAAACCATCTTTAAAGGTGCAGTCTGCAACTCTTAGAAAAGTGACTTTTTGTCATATTTGCTAAAGCTGTCACTACGTAAGCACAGCTTTACAGGAAACTAGTAGTTCCTGTGAAAAAAAAACAGGCTCAAGCGCCATCTTTTTACAGTGTATGGTCAGGAGGAGTAGAAGATGGAATTGGCAACTTTTCTACTTGAAAGGTAATTACTGCTGCTTGATTTACATTGTGTTTGATGTGTAATTGTTACACTAGAAATCTGTGGTGCATGTGTTGTTCATGTGCGCACAGCAGCCTCCGTGTGGGCTGCTGTAAGTGACATGTGTTGTTGCTGCTGCTGCTGAGGTGTGTGCACATTGAGAGAGAGAAGCGCTGCAGTAATATGCTTTTAACAGTGCGTGTTATATTACTGTGATGTTGCTGTCGAACTAACGTTAGCTTGTTAGCTCCTCTGAGGGAGGGACTTTGGAAAGTTTGGAGGCAGGGCAAGAGAGCAGCGGGGAGGGAGGGGGAGAGAGGGGTCTGAGAGTTGCGGACTGCACCTTTAACCTCAGTTGGAGTTACGTGAATGGACCACTTCCTTGAGTAATCACTACGTCACATGTCGACCTCCACAAGCATGTGTTTAGAGTGCTTTTTATTGTTTATGCTGCTTCTAAATGGCCTCTCATTTCTATTAATAACAGTTAAATATAATAGTCTTTCATTTGAGCCGTTGTCATTATTTAGATTGAGTATCTCTTTCAGTGAGCATTTACATCTGCAAACTCAACAGCCAGAAACTCAAGCCATATGGTCATTTTCTGGTCAAATCTGGACCCATTTTTTATTTTTTTATTTGTTTTTTTAGCTTTCAAACAATGCCGGTGTATCTCAGCGTTCGGGTGTTGCAGGAATCCGTCATGGCTCTCACCAGCTTTACATATTTACAAAGAATAAACATACGCTATTCAAAAATGAATCGTGGAGTATTGAGGGGTTTATTTCTGCTGGGAGGATGGTATAAATCAGTCTTACATAGAGGCAGAGATCCCTTAATGTACTGCAAAAGGAATTGGGTTCACTCACACCTAGTGGCGAAATGTCTGACATGTTTGCACAGAGCAGGGACAGATGGGCCTGTAACCAAGCCTGGACTTGCTGTCCAAATAAAAAGCCCCTCATTGCTCCCCCTTAACACCCACCCACCCCCGTACACACACACACACCCTTCCTGAGTGCAAGTGAACATGTTGTTCAGATAGTCAATCATAGAATTTCCTGTAATCTGCACGCGTGATTATGATTAATGTTTCATCTCTATTTTTCATCACAACAAAGTTATTATATTTACTTAGGAAATCTGTTATCTAAATCAGTGGTTCTCAAACTTCTCAAGTACCCCCTTTCTCTGAATTTTCAATTCAAGCACCCCTTTGACCAAATACAACATTTTGCTTAGAATATATGAAAACACAACTGTAGAGCATAATTATGGAATAAATGAGCGTTGACACACATTTTAAAGCAGTGGTCCCCAATCTTTTTTGTCCCTTTGCATTTTTGTCAAATCATGTGTACCCCCTTCTTCATATCATAAGTATCGTCTCCATAATTTAATATGCTTTTTAATATGCGCGCTCTCATGAACCCCTAAATGTGTCTCAAACATTGGTTTACCATGGCTTAATGCATAAATTCAAAACGTGTGCAAAGTGTAAATTATTTTTAATATATCATGCAACTTATATGTGATTACTGCAATAGTAAATAAATAGGGTCTCCTTTGTAAAAATGCAGCTAATTATTGTCTCCTATTGCCAGACGTGTGAGAAAATGGCTTCAACAGCATAAAATTATTCTGTTTAAATAAATTAGAATCAGAATCAGAATCAGAAATGTTTTTAATGGCCATGTACAGTTTTAAGGACAGTACAAGGAATTTGTCTTGGTAGTTGGTGAACAAAACAAACAAAAAAAATATAAAAACAAAGAACAACCCAGCAACAATAATAATAATAATAATGATAAATATAAAGGATGAGGGATAAATAAAGGATAGATAGAGAATAAAGGATATATATATATATATATATATATATATATATAAAATATCGCAATTTATTGAGCAATATTACTGTTTGTGGTGAATTTGCTCAAAAGAAAAGCCTAAAAAGGAACTAGGAACAATTCTTAACAGTTTTTATTCATTCGTTAAATCTGTCCGAGTACCCCCTGCAATGTGCTCATAGGGGTACACATACCCCAGTTTGGGAACCCCTGTTTTAAAGAATCTTATTTTGTAAATAAGTGGAATAAAATGGTGTTTAGTGGCTCCTGAATATATTTTTAACCCTAACTCTAACACTTGGTCATGGTTGCAGTAGTTGTATTCATTGTAATAAAATGATGACGTCACATATCAGGACCATTTAAGATTTGGAACCAGTTTTCTTCACGACCAGACGTACATGTAGAAAAACGATGGAAAGGAGAAAAACAACACCTTTCTATGGCCACATTAATGTGTAGCAGGCTTTATGCACCAGTACATGCCCACCATACAGCTTAAACTTACAACAGCACGAGTCAGTCTTAACTAGGAAAGTCTTAGCCTAAAGTCAAGAGTAGAACCTAAGACTGAGTAGATTATCTAAATTTTTGTGTGGACAGACTCCATGAAACCTTTAGTAAACTGTTGTTGAGAGCAGAGAGAGGCAGAACTCAACAAGCTTTTTGAATGAGGGGAAAAACAACTTCATGCCAAACTTCCAGCACATTCGTTTGCCTGCTAACCTCAATGAAAGCTTCTGGTAGGTACTTCTGTATTACAGCTCCTGCTAGCTCTGCTCTGCTAATTAGCTCTATGCATTTCACCTGTGTGTCCCAGCTGCAACTAATTTGGTCATTAAGGATGAGCTTCTCCTGTGCTACTCTGCTGCTATGTCTATGTTCCTTCACTTAGGCCATATGCAGACCCTTTCAAAAAAAAAAAAAATAGAAATTTACATAATTTGGGCTTCCAGCTCATAAAACCCATGAAAACAGGAATTCAAAAAATTAGAATACTGTGAAGAAATCACCATTTACATTTCAGTTTTTGCAGAAAAAAAGAGAAGAAGGAGGACTGGACTGTTGGCCAGTGGTACAAGGTCCTCTTTTCTGATGAAAGTAAAGTGTGTCTTTCATTCAGGGTCCAAGGGTTTGGAGGAAGACAGATGAGGATCAGAACAATCCGTGTATCGATTGTTCATTTGTTTTTCATTATGTAACAAAAACACGAAAAACAGAAAAAACACTCATTTGATATTTGTTTCCAAAACCAAAATGAAAAAACGGAAAATGCCTTGTTTTTCAAACTCAAGCTCTTTTGGTTCGGTACAGAAAACAAAAAATGGAAAACGAACATCTTTATTTGTTTTCTCCATTACCGATTTGCCAAAGTACGTGACCCGGAAGAGAAGCGTTACACATTCCGCGATATCTTTACGTTTTTCATTTTTGTACCGAAGCAAAAGAGCTTAAATTTGAAAAACAACGCGTTTTCCGTTTTTTCATTTTGGTTTTGGAAACAAATATCAAATAATGAGTGTTTTTTTTTCATGTTTTTGTTACATAATGAAAAACGAATGAACGAATGATGGGATACACGGATTCAGAACAGAACATTGCACCCCAAGTCATGATTGACTGTGGATATTTCACGCTGGATCTCAAGCTTGGGTTCTGTTCCTCACCAGTCTTCCTCCAAACCCTTGGATCTTGATTCCCGAAGCCCAAATCATGTCAAAATAAACAAATAAATACTTCAAATTGTTATAATCGAATATATGGAAATTAAACAACTGTTCCATGATATTCTAAGTTTTTGGAAAGAATCTGTATGTTAAGACAGCAGTTCTTAATGCACAATTTAGCTCTCTCTCTCAGAAATATGATTTTATGTGTGCTTGTTCATTATTCACATTAAACGTGACTTCTATCAGTTTATAGGGTATGAACTGAAAGCAACCCTAAAGTGACCTGCACGCACTAAAGAGATCCTTAGGTACTACGTGACAACGCAGACACACACTGTGTTTACGGAAGCAAATATAGAGACATCTCGTCCCGCCGTGTGTGGTACTGATGATATGTAAATATTCCACTTTACACTCTGTATATGCCATGGCTGGTAGAGGACGAGTGTACCACATTTCAAATACATGCAACCTAGCCATTCAGACAGTAGTCCCATTGCAAAACAATTGATATTTATCAGATTTAGGATCACGTATCAAACTTACCTGAGTCGTATTTGAAAAAAATCTATTCAAACTGCCTTCAGCAAATCGGATACAGGTTGCATAGGGGGAAAAAATTGGATTTAGTCCTTTTTTTCCCAAGTTGCAGTTTAGATTTTGCTAGCACCTACAGATGAGAAAGTCGATGCAAAGATTGAAGATTTGGCACATAGAGTCTGAAAAGAAACATGTTGTTAGACAAATTCAATGAAGCATCTCTTAATTTGGCATTCCCAGTTAAAATGAATAGTTCATTATAGTTTGTTGTTTTCAAACTGTCCCAGGAAAAAGCCCGACTTTTGAAATGTTGTATATTCAACTAAAATTGGTAAATTGAATTTCTCTGACCAATGCGCAACTTGGTGTCGCACCGTTTGGTATTTCATTCCATTCACATCCATTTTCCGACCCACTTATTCCGTTTTTTTAGCGTTACGAGGGTCTTCTGCTGCCTATCTGGTGTTTCTTTCTTTTATTTTAATGATTTTCCTCAGTTTTCGTGTTGGGTATTAAAGACCTTAGATCTTGTGGTGGTTTTTACGTGATATTCATCACAAATCGAACATTTCCAGCTTCGTCCGCAGCTGCTGTTAAGACAACAGAAAGAATCAGTTTGTGGTCAGTTTACTGATCATTTATGGAAACATTAACGAGAGAAATGGTGACTCATGTCTAATGCTTTCAAACTGAGCTATAATGAAGATGGGTTTGCGTGGCAGAGTTCATCTGCGGTGATGTTGAACAACACAAGAATGCCTCGTGTCAATGTAAGGAAACATGTCATTTGAAAGTGCAAACACTCAGATTGTGGCTAATTATGCAATGTATAAGACTTATAGAATAACTGTTGATCAGCAGGAGCAAGGAACAAAGATAGTCCCTGAACTGCAAACAATGGGTGAAACAGACTCATATTCATGTTTTCTCTGCTTTTGCCATGTCTGATACTTTTACAACACCAATCATATCAGTCTCTGGTATACACTTCACCACCTGCAAACCATATATCTGACAATTATCATGTTAAGTTTAAGTTTTTATTACGTAAATAGCTGATAAAGGCACGTGGGTTGACTCAAATGTTTGCACTGTAACCATACAATTATAGGTCATGATTCATGAGGCAGGTGGCGTTTTCTTCTCTTTAATCTGATATTTAAAGGTTTTGCTTTTGCTATGTCTCAAAAGAAAATGTAAATTGCTGTCATTATCTCAATGAATTTAAGACATCCTGTAGAAATCGTGTTGTAAACTGTTTTAAGGATTTTGTTCCAAAGTGAGAACATACTGCTGCCACATCGCCAAAACATCCCAAGTGGTAAAAATCTGTACACAGTATGTCAGCGAAAAACTTGGCAGAGAGTTTGCAGCTACTTACAGAAAGAGAAGGTAATGATAATGGGTGCATTCAGCTTCATTTTATCTGTCTTCAATACAATGGTGGACAACATTTTCATAGGATATAGGATTTGTTACCATCGGTACCTCCATCCCTCTCCTGAATTCTCAGTCCTCAATATTTACACTGATTTTTTTTTGGGTTTTTTTTTTTATTTCTTTTAATCACCTCACCCGTTTGTGTTTATCTTTAGCTAAAGGTGTATGGACTTTACATTACAGTGTACAATGCATATGTAAATTATGTAGGATAATGCAAAATGTCAACAGATATTTCTTGATGCGGAATTGGAAAACCTCTTGATGTCATTCAATGATATGTTGTCTGCAACAATGGAACTATACCGTAATTTCCTGACTATAAAGTGCACCACTATATTGGCCGCATCCCAATAATTTATCCATTTTCCAAGAAAAATCCATACAAAGGCCGCGTTGTCACAGGCAGCACTGTATTGGCTGACTCGGCCAATCAGAATGGGCAGGTGGGCGGGCTGATATACTAATGTAAACAGAGATTTCCGCGTTTCAAACGATGAGTTTCCATCTCCACATGAAGTCTCCTCCTCACTGCCCCACGTCTACATATCAGTCAATTTACAGCTTTTTATGGTCACTTTTTACTGGATCCAGACTGATACTCCACTTTGTTCATTCTTCACCGTGAACTACGACGGAGCGATCACGCCAAGTCCAGACTCTGAGTCAGAATACAGACGCGATCGCTTCTGAACAAACTAGACATAGTGATTTGGCAACTTTATCCTGTTTATTTTTTCTGCTAAAAGCTTTCCTGTTTTCGTCTCCTAACCATGATTGGGGGACACACGGGAGATCCATACTTAGCTTCTCCTCTGGGGTTACCTCCTGTAGAACTCACGCTCAATAAAGGTGGTACCGCGTAGAAAGAAAGAACAGGCCGTTTTGTTGTTGGAGAGCTGTACTTTATTAACTAACTGCACTGTAAACATAAACCTCGCTACCTGTCTTGGTCGCCGTGTCGGACTCTACTCAGGACTAACAGGCACGCACACACATGTCTGCTCCGCGGGCGCACTCACACACACCTGCATTGGCCACGCGCATGCACTCACTCAGATCCACGCATTAACATGCCTGATCTAAAACACATTCAAACAAGAAACATCTCACAACATTTTCTTCTATTATAAACTGGCTGATTTTTACTGTACTCCGTCTCCGTCTGTCTGTTCTCCTTATGTAAGCTTCTCCATCAGCCTCGCCAAAATGACTGATCAGAATGATTCAATGGGAACGCGCTCAATTTAATGTAAACAGTTTCATTGGTCCACCTTAATGGTAATTTCATTGGTATAATGTGACGGAGCTAAATTTTTGGCTGCATGAACTTTGAAAAATCAGGGGGAAAAAAACACAAATTAGCCGCGTCATTGTTTAAGCCGCAGGGTTCAAAGCATGGGAGAAAAGTAGCGCCTTATAGTCTTGAAATATATGTTTTCCTGGTTGCGTGACAAAATAAAAGTGAGAATGTTTGACAAATATACTTGGGTAAAAAAAGATGGCAATATTTTGAGAGGTGATGAGCCGTCATGTCAGTGCATACCCGATGACTGACTGAGCATGAAACTTTCACTCACTCTTGTATGAGCTGAATTGCATCATGATGCGATGTTCCTGCACAAATTCCAGATACGTTCAGTGGTTATTCTTCATTTTGTTGAGGCTTGATGGATAAACATGTAGAAGGGTTCAAACATGACAAAATAGTGTCAATGTAAACCATTGTGAAACTGAACATTTTAATATTATTTTTGCACACACTGCATGTCATCTGTTGACAGTGATTTTGATATTAGCCCATGTTTTATTGATAAGATGTTAACTTTTCAGTTTCATGCCAACTTTGTGAACATTCTGGCCTCCAACCAGCCCCTAAGATACTAAACATGCTAATTTTTGTGATTTTGCAATGCATTTTCTGTGTTTTTGAAATTTATCCTTCTATCCATTTTTCACTTCCTCCTATATTCAGGGTAGCGGGGGTCTGCGATGCCTATCGCCAGCTCTCATTGGGCGTTAGGGAGGATACACCCTGGACAGGGTGTCAGTCCGTTGCCAGGCATTTTTTTTTTTAATCAATTTTGTATTTTTCATTTTATTCTAGTGTCTTTGGAGTCTTTTGCACATTTTTAAAACATGTTCTTTATATTTTAGTTGTATGTTGGAGTAATTTTAGTTATGTGTGTTGCCATTTTGTTTACTTGTCTTTGTCATTTTGTGTTTATGAACTCATTTTTGTGTATATTTTGTGATAAAAAAAAAAAAATAGGAGAAACACGACAACTACAACATGCTCTAAAATCACTTCAATGTTGAATTGCGAACACAAGTGTTCAGTAAGTGCAGACACGGTAAGTCATTGTCAGGATAGTTCTTTGAGGCCTGTCAGCGAAGAGGGAAGTGTGTGAAAGTGATACCTTCTCCCCAGAGACCATTTGGCCAAACCATGCGAGACGTTATTAGCATTCTGTAGCAAAAATGTTTGAGTTTAAGCTAAAAAATGGATTTGTCACTGTCTCCTTGCCTGCAGATGATTCATCCAGTCATTCTTTGTCCTTTTTTTGCACTTGCTGAACTGGAGCCAAGACAAGTGCTAGCAAGTCCAGAAGGACAGGTTTGATGGGCTACATTTAATAGTTTTCTTTCGTCTACACAGTCAAGGAAAGAAGACGTGAGTCCAAACAAGCGCAAATTTGTTTCCACAGCCACAGTTAGTCATTTTAAATACAACAACCTACAACTTTCACTGAGATCTTGTGCTTTGCTAACACTCTAAAAAATGTGAACATCCTTTGAACCAACATTTAAAGCTTAAAAGCAACAACTTTCCTCTTCTCTTTTCCAGGATCTTCATAGCACTCAGGGTCATATCAAGTTCTCAGGGAGAATGCAAATAGAAGCGATACCATCGACGAGATGGTGCAAAGTGATGACACGTTTGCAGAATCAGCTTGTCTAACGAGGCGTGCGTTACGGGTGACTGAGAACACGTAGTTGGTCGTTTATGTCATCATCTTTAAACCCAGACAGACTGTGCTGCGCCTGCTTGCTTAAGACACATGTATTAGAGAAACAAACTGTAACGGATACTTTTAAAGTCTTATGTTATTTGGTACGATACCTGGTAGAAATTTCATGAAGAAAGTAACTCATTTTATTTACACATGCAAGCGTCTGGGGGCTTTCCTATTATCTGGGTACTCCATTTTTCACTCACAGACCAAAAATATGTCTGTTAAATAAATGTACTCCGCTTAAAGCTGATATACGGAGTTTCTGAGAGGACGTCTCGATGTCCCGCCCTAAACAGCCTCACTTCCTCACCCTGCCTCTGCAATCTACCAGAAGCCACACCTCTACTTTTCTGCACGCGCATCGCGGAACATTACAAGGTTGCATTGATATAGGTCTATGGGTCAGATAAGAGCCAAAATCATACTTACCTGTTTGCTGTTGTGACGTGCAGCCTTGTTTTTGTACACAGTTCCGCATTCACTGTGATTGACAGTCTCAAAATCAGGAAGTCTAAGCCTATTGGCTGGGCACACTCGGCGATTGTTTCCATTTGTATAGGGGTCTATAAGAAGGAAGGAGGGACTTATATACATTAATGTATATGAATGACCACCGGCAGTAGACCATAGTAAAAGACTAGTTCGGTATTTTTTTTGCATTTCAAAAGAATTATACATAGACATAGATTTCTCAGAAACTCCGGTTATCAGCTTTAAGTGACAAAGAAGTGAATAAGTATGTTTGTCTCTGTGAGTCCTTTGAAGGACTGGTTTCCTGTCCGAAGTGTAGCCATGCCTCTCGTGTTAAAATGGATGTTTTTTTGTACATGCATGGGTTTTCATGTTGTAAATGCATATAAACCAACTCAGTAAACACATATACATCACCACAAACACTGCAACCAAGTGGCCAGTAACCGGAAATGCTTTTTTTTTAATTTATTTTGTTTTTATAAAGGATAATCCAATCAAAACAGCTGGGAGCGGGGCCCGACATCCTACCCTGCCCTTTATCCAACCCCGCTCCATTCCGTGGTCCGCAGCGAGGACCCTCTCATTTTCTACTCATCTCCATTTGTTCTAAGAAGCCCAGCTGTTTTAAACACTCACTGTAGCTACTATGTCACTTGCTTGTCATCCTGACCACTACTGATTACAGAACTAGTCCATTCAAGGTGATAATCCACTGACCCGTCGCAGTGGGTCACAAGTACGTCAGATCATCTCAATAGCAATGCCAGGTGGTATAACTGATACTAAAAATGGAACTGATCATTACTGCTCCCTGTATGCTACTCCATGGCTGCCCACTGCTCCTCAGGGTGCAGGTTAAATGCAGAGAACACATTTTGTGTATGTAGTTTTACATTTATGACAATAAAATATAATGTATATTTTATATTCTATATTAAACCAGTGTTTGTTTTATCTGTGAGGTAGTTTGAGAAGGAGGAGCTCACATTCTTATGAAGGGAGGAGGAGCGAGGATTGTCAGGAGGAAGACTTTCTGCGATGTGACGTCACATGGCGAGAAAAATCCAACTCGCCCATTTGGAGCTGATATTTAATAAAATGTGGAATAACAAGGAAGGGAGGAAATAACTTTTTCAACTGGCCCTCTGCACGAGGCTAAAGGGATGTACTGTATATCATAGGTAGCAAAACCATTATAAAGTAAATTTTTCATAATTCTGCCCCTTTAAACTCAAAATCAAAATACCCGAGAGAGCCAAAAATGCCAAGTACCTCAGGAGATCCATGTAAATGTTTCTAGAGCAGGGCACCATTGAAAATGAAAACAAAATATGCTGGCTTCAAGTAACATATTTTCTGGATATTTGTATAACAATGGGAGACATTTGGAGTTAATCATACGTCCACTAAATTGGAAGCCATGCATCACAGGTAATATTTAAAATGTGATTCAGGCCAGTTCCATGCTTTTCTTGATACATCTGATCTCCAATGACATTTATTAATGTCAATTAAATGTAATTTGTTAACAGAATTTAGTAAACGGTTTTTGAAAAAAAAAAGTGAATAACAATTAGCATCTTTATTATTTGTAGAGTCCAAATGCAGCATGTGATAGGAAGGCCTACAGAATAGTGCAGCATATATCATCCTGTCAGGGTCTGTAATAATGGGGTTGTTTTCAGCTCTGTGCGGGACCTCTTAGCTAAATCTTTTCAGTCATTCCAATGTAGTCTTACTTATTTTTGGAGTACTGGTTTCTTGTTTTTGTTTTGTTGACTGTTTTGTCTTTGTGCTTCCAGGTAACTGTGCTTGTGTCTCCACCTCCCAGTGTTTGTGCTGCGAGTGATCAGACTTCCTCCTGTTTCCACTTAGGTGTGCTGCATTCCCAATCAAGCCTCTTCACTATAGTATTGAGTGCAGAGTTTGGACACAGAATTGTCGCTGCATGCTTTGTTGTCATTTGACATCATTTGTCCTAATCCCATACTCCGAGAGTTTCTCTACCACAATCCCAGAATGAATGAAATAGCAACCATTCGGTGTCCAAACACATAATTAGTAATGCAGCACACCTGAGTGCCAAACAGGAAGACGTCAGATCACTCATCAGCACAAACACACTGATGAGACAAGGTGGAAACACAAGCAGGATACCTGGAAGCACAAAGAGACAAAAGTTACACAAGTATAACTAAAGGACTGACTGTAAATATATAACCAAAAGAGGCCCAAAACATTGCTGGAAAAAAAAATGTATTATTACAGATCTGAGTCATACATCAGATATCCACCATCAAGAATATACTTTTCTACAGTTCATTGGTTGGGAACCAAGTTCAGCATTTTTGTACTGCTTTGAAAAGTGTAAAAATATCTTAAAAAGTGAGAAAACATCAGATTAGCAGCTTAAAAAATGTGTTCCCTTCATAGTTTTCACACGTGTCATTTTCATGGTGTCCACTTAAATGGGCGTCTTCCTAAAAAAATTCAAATGCATCATTTTGTATATGCCTAAAGGATAATAACACACAGGAAGAAAATCTTGACAAAGGTTTTCACAATTCACGCAGGAAAGGGTTAATAACACATCCTAGATCTCAATGAATTAAGAAAAATATTCAATTTGATAATATTAATTTATTACATTATGTAATGCGTTGATAACAAAACAACTTCAGAATGATCAATGGATATCGTGATCTCATGGAGGTCTGGATTCAGAATTGTATTCAAATAAAAAATCAGGTTTTGGCTGATCCAACTTCTGTGGGAATTTGCTAAGTTGATGTGAAGATGTCAGATTTGAAAAACCCACCTTGATGAGACATAAAATGTTCTTCCGCAGATCTCCTCCCAGACCTGGATTAAAGCACCAGTCAACTCCTTGATAGTCTGTGGTGCGATGTGGCATTGGTATATAAAAAGAGACAATGCCCCAGATGTGCTAGATTGGATTAAAGTCTGGGGAACGGGCAGGTCAGTTCGTAGCATCAATGCCTTCATCATGCAGAAACTACAGACACAGCACAGACACAAAAGGCCTAGCATTGTCATACATCAGAAGGAACCCAGGGCCACTGGACCAGCATATGGTCTTACTATGGGTCTAAGGGTCTCATCCTGGGACCTAATGGCAGTCAGGATACCTCTGGCTAGCACATGAAGGGCTGTGCGGCACAGACCATTACTAACCCATCGCCAAACGGCCATGCTCTATGATGTTGCTGGCACCAGAATCTTCCAGACTCTGTTTCATGTGGTCAATGTGAACTTGCTCTCAGAGAGAACAGGGCGCCAATGGCGAAGCTGTCAATCTTGATGTTCTCATGCCAATCACCCTGCATGGTGTTGGACTGGAAGAGCAGACCCCACTTGCGGATGTCGGGCCCTCATAACACCCTCATGGAGTTTGGGGAGAAACATGCACATTAGTGGCCTGCCCTTCATTTTGTAGGACTCTGACAGTGATCCTCCTTCATAACACTTGCGTAAACAGAGGGGATGAGCTGTCAACCCATCACCACCTGTCATTGGAGGGGAGGATGCCGGTCAGACCTAGCTTAGAAATGGCTGTGTCACACCTGTAAGCACACACTCACCCCCTCTGTTCACTTCTATATAATGTCTGAGTAGAGGGATGTTCTCCCTCTGATAGGTCACAACACTGGCACAGCAGTTTTACCTCCGAGCTGTGTCACGTTATACCATCAGTGAAAGCACAAATGACTTATTCTGCTTTTGGTTACCCTCCCAAACTCCTTTTCCCTTACCACTCGGGTGTTATGGCTTTCTCCTAAATTCTAGCTTATCCTTCCCTAGGGAGGACTAGGGACACTCACAATTAGGATGAAACAGAACCAGATGAAACAATAACATTGCACATCTCATAGTGTTGTTTGAGCCCTTTTGCAATGCACAAATCTACAACTGATCATCAGGTCAAAGCTGTCTCTGGTATTTCAGCCAGTAGGCCTGAAGTTCCACTTTCCAGAACTTTCCAACATCTTTACCTGACAAACCCAAAATAAATACTGAAGTATTAAGACTGATAGATGGAAGAAAATGAGTCAAAGAGAGCGTGACTGGGCTGCGTTGACAGAACAGAGACCTCAGAGTGAACTCACTCTCTTTGGGGGTTTACGCATAAACACGTCCAACATGCAGGTGGAAATACAGCACTATAGGGGTAAATAACCGGCACTAGTCTGTGGTTCCAGACATTTTGCAAACAACAGAGTTTTTAGTTAAACTTGGTCTTGACTATTCTAAATTCTTGACACACAATAAATCCACTCAGACATGGACTTTCACAAAAGAAAAAGATAAAAAAAAAAATTAATTTCATTTTAGCTACTGTTCTTTTGCTACAACATATTTCCTAGAATATACAGGTCAAATCAACATATTTGCTTTTGTTGGTTGATGTGGTACACTACATACAGAACACATGCAAGTCTGCGTGTATGTGCTATCCTGATACAAAGACTCCATCATCTGGCCTGCTGTGGCTGGTGCTTGTGATACTTTTTGTTTAAATCTGCAATGTTGATAAATGATGGGGTTATATGTATTTTTCTGCACACATCTTAAGGTAATCAAATAAATGTAGTGTTCTTTAAAAAACAGTCACATAATGTAAGTAGCAGGTTGTGTTACTTGGGAGAGAGATGGTACTTTTTTTTCTTCCTTTTTAATTCTTTTTTTTTTCTTCTTTTTGAATCAATGTTCTGATGCACAGTCTTTAGTTTTGTCGACCATTGTTGCAGATTGTGTAGAGCCTACACAGCTTTTTCATTTAAAAAGTGCTTCTTCTTATCAAATAGCACATCTAATCCATAGAGGAGCCACATATTGTCTAATGTTCCCTGGGCTCTCGTGTTCCTGTCCCTAACCATTCATTTACAATGAAACCCACTAGATGGCGGCATAGGGTCATATAAGAGTACAAGGGCCTGAACCCAGTTTATATTCCTTTTCTTCTCTTTATTTCCTTAATCCTAACCTGCAATATTGAGGTATTATTTTGTTAATAATTATTGTATATTTAATGTTCTTTTTTTCTCTATGATAAAAGTGTGTACACAAAGCCAAAGCTCAAAAAATGAAGTTTACGCAGATGTTCAGGTTTTCTTTTTTCTTCAAGTGGCCAGATGATGGCAGTATTCACCAAGATTTTTCAGGCAAAGGGCTCACTATCCCACAGAGCTGGAAAAATCTAAATTCTTCTCAAATTCATCACAGAGTTTATTTATAAAATGCAGGCATACATGTCAGATATTTTTATTAAACAAAAACAAAAAAAAAAAAGAAAAACTACATGCACTTTGTGCTTGGACTGCTAAGGTTTTTGTCAAAGCCTTTACAGAAATATTCACTCTGCCAAGATTATCTTTGGATCGTATAATACAAGCATTTGTGGATTTGACCCCACATCATGGTCAATCCCTACATTCTCTCTCTCTCTCTGACTGGACAAAATACCCTGGACCATCCCTTTAACTCAGAGAATAGAATCTATTATCTCCATCAATGCTGTCTGCACAGAACTGCAGTGAGAAGTTGAAAAGACACCATTGATTGATGTGACACTGTATGAAAAAAATATTGACAGCTGAGCCCACATTCTTCATCGGGTTGGGCGATGTCAGCTTCCTTTTCTCTCCATCCTTCATCTGCTCAACCCCCGTCCCCTCCACCATGAAAGTCGAACAAATGTGCTGACATTGATCCTGTCTCCTCGCCTGGCCTAATTTCATTTCGAGCTAAGAGAGACTGCTATCTCCAAGGATCTTGACAGACAATTGTATTTACTGTTTTCTTTTCACAGGCCAATAAAGAAGAAGCAGTTATTGCATCAGATTATATGAAAAACTGTTTAATGATTCCAATTTATAACTCTAGACTGAATAATGATACAGTTAAGAGCTGACAGACCATGATAAATGAAGCCTCATATAAAACATATTTAGTGTGAAGAATGGCTGGAGATGAATTGCTCTGTGATACAAACTCATGATAAAGAACAGTAAGAGCCACTAGAAGACTTAATAATGTGCTATTCATTTTGAAGTGATTTTGCTGGTTAATAAAAGAGCACAAATTAAAAATATATTTATTGTTGAAAGATGTCTGGGAATATTGCCCCACCACCTCACCCATTTTCTTCATCTACCCACGCTCCAAATCTTTTGAGATAGAACCATCAAACTCCTCACTTTCTCTCCATCACCACTGACTCTGTGCATTTCTCTGAGTTCTCTGATTTAGTGCCTGTATATGATTCCTTCCTCAGAATATATCGCCCATGTGTCCTCTTGGCAACATCGGTCATGCTGCTGTTTGGACAAGACTGATTCAATTTAAACTTCAAAGAATAACTGTACTAACCATCAACAGGGATTGTGGATCATGCAACAAGGATTTCAGTAGTGGCACAATTAATCTGCTAACGAATGTTTGAAAATGAAATATTTATGTCATCCTTGACCTTGATTCATAGCAGGTAACATGCATCCTAAACATCATAGAGGATGAGAATGCATTCATAGCTGAATGCGGTGGAAAACATTAGTCAAGTGGTGAACCCTTCAAAATCCCTGTCAAGGACTAGAACTTATGCGGTGGTTGTGGATAATAGAATGTGTAATATCTCGGAAAAAGACATTTAACTCAGAGGATGCAATGTCCAACACTTCTTTTGTACGATAGCTTTTAAAAGGAAGGTCACTTTCAAGTAATTTGTAAAGTTCACGGTGAGCTGCAAATGTGTTTTATTCAGCAGATCTATGGAAGATTTCATTTCTTGTGAATAATAAAAAAAAAACAATGGCTGCTTGCATCCACAGACGGAGGGTCTATGGGGGCATTTATCATAATTTTTTAGCCAAATCACATCTGATACATTGAAGCAGCCCAGCAGCACACTACTGAATATGCAACACAGTCTCATCCCCAGCTCATCACATATTGACAATGAGTCAGGACCCCTTAGCGTCAGTGTTCAACACACAGGATACCCCTTTGGTGTTCATTTTTGACGCCGAGTGTCCGTAGATGCTTTTCATCGGGCTGACGTCGGGTCACGTCACTGCTGACTCCTCAATGAAAAACAATGGCGTAAATCTTGTATATTTTAGTGGCAAATATTATTTCAAGATAAATTGTGGCTTTGGAATTGTTTTGATGACATTTTTTAGTGAGAAATGTACCCTTAACTTTTTTAGTATCCATTTGGTTTATGTAAACGATCTGTATTTTTTTCCTGTACAACGGTCATTTTTCTGTGGTTGCTGTGACAACCTATGGATGCCAAAAACTGCAAAGCAAATATAGATTCATATCCATTCACGGGCCGAGTGTATCTTGTAATTCTTTTGTTAAAACCTTGGGACACAGACGCTATGGGACTGTGGCTAGGCAATCAAGTTTGCAGCAGCCTGATGATCGATATGGAAATAAAAACAATGAAGTATACATATATCAAAGCCTTTATTCTTCAGTGAGTTGAGATCACAACAGATCGTGACCTGACGTCAGCTCGTTGAGAAGCATCTATGGACCCTCGGCGTCACAAATCAACGCCAAAGGATTTGTATTGAAGTCCATGGGACAACCCTCAGCGTTGAAAATTAACGCCAAAGGGGTACCCCGTGCGTCAAACACTGTTGGAAAATGTGGCAGTTCAGTCATCATTAGAAGTGAGGTGATACACTGAGTTCACAATACAAAACGTTACATGATGTTTAATTTATTATTATTATTAATTTATTTTTTGTATTTATCTTGAAGTCTTTTTTTTTATATACTATATATCTGAGCCCCTCCAAATACCCACATTCAATGAAACTTCACAGTATTTCCAAGGGCTCACAGTTTCCACATGCTTAAGTTACAGTATAATATATATCACATAATGGCAGGTATTTTTAATCTCAGATTGTTGAAAGAACTCTTGTTTTCCCAAATCTTGCAATTTTCCTCAAATTATTCCACAAAATTTCACCAAATAAAATCTAAATTAGTCACACAATCCAAGACATTTATGTGAAGATCCTGCAAGGCGGATATTGGTAACTTAATGATTGTGTACGTCAGTGCCTTACATATTTTGCATGTTATTTGTAAGTGGAAATAAAAACTAGTGCACATTGGTGTATAAATTACTCAACATGTCAGATTCTGAAGGAAAAAATATTGTTGAACATGCAGTATCCCGCTGCCCCAAACCTTCATCCTCACCATCCAATACAACGATTAAACTCTATTCCCCATCGAGACATCAAGTGAGGTTTTTGTATTGTGACTTGTCTCACCCCTAGTCAATATATTTTACACTTTGTTTTATTTGCTATTCTATTTGGCAAACATTCAATTTAAAGAAGCAAGTTAAGATTCACACATCAGAATGTACAAAGGGTCATCTTAACCTTAGGGATCAAAGCTCATCGTAAAACCATGGCTATTTGGAAATTATTACCTTACATGTCTCATACTGGCTTTCTTTTCACGATGTACCTTACCATGCCCTCGCCCAAGGAAAGCAAGTAGAGGATGAATTAATGAACTTAACTTAGTGAATGCTTGAAAATTTCCCACCAGGTATAGAAGAGGAATAAATTAAATGTAATAAAAATGAAGGCTATTTCAAAGAGCTTTACAATCAAGTAATTATGCTGGAGAGAACTGAACTCTTTTAGACCTGGAAAGGAAGATCTGATGAAGGTCATAACAAGCACCAAAACTGCAGGCACCATAATTTAAAGAACCTTGGAAAAGTATGCAGAATATTGAATATCTGAAAAACTTTCAATGCTTTTAAAAGTCAACCATGGGGCCACATAAAGAAGCTTCTTTGACTAAAGAACAAAACAAAACCCTATCAAAGTAAAGGTTAAAAGAAGTTATTGCAAAGAGATTTAGGGCCATGTGAGAAGCTTTGAATGTGGTGGCGTGGTGGTTAAGCTACAAGAATTCATAACTCAATGAAACACAATTAAAAGTTTCAAAATCAAAGTTACGGGTGCTTTAAAAGGTTAAATGTCAGGAAAGCTTTTCAGACTGGTTAGCGTTGGCACAGAGGATAACTTAAATATTACTTTTAAACAAATTGGGACACAAATCATCCATGAAACCAAAAGAAGAAAATACAACTTTTACAACTGTGAATGGGTCACAATTGGCATTTTTCCATTAGCAGTACTGCACCGCAATGCCCGGTCCTGCTTTCCACCAAGCTGCATCAACTGGGTGGCGTCTGATAAGCCCATAAAAAACAACATTGCATTTAGTTCCAGGACTTGTGTATTTGCTTCTTGTTCTGTAGTTTTATTGCATAAGTACAAGTAGACAGTTGGTCCAGAGGAGGCTCAAAGCTGGAAAATGATAGCTGTTGTTGAAGCTATAGGGTGCCAAAACTGCTACATAGGGGAGCAGTCACGATGCACCAATCACAGCACTCCGATATGTCATATTTTGGCCTTACTTGGCCCGGCCAGTAAGAATGTGCAAAAAATACCAGATAGTACCCACACTAGTACCGTCAATAGGTCAGTGGAAATAGAAAAAACTTTAAATCGACAGATATTTTATGGTTTAATCCATTCATCTATCAAATTAGTTGTTTTATTTTAAAACGCTCTGTCCTTTATTAGAGTAAATACCACTCATATCTGTCTTAAGTTTAAAGTCTCTTCTTTGAGCCGTTTCTTTACGACAATACTCCTACGGTAGCCTATGTCGATTGGTTCCTCTAACCTGCCGTTGACACCACAACGTCAAACACGTTACTATATATGAATAGTAAATATACATTCCCTTTCTGAACTGAACTCTTTCTCTTGGCCTTATTGAGTCATAAACATAAGAACACCAAACTCCCTGCTTGTGGATTAGACTGCTTCCAACCAAATATTTATGATCGTTGTGCATGTAAGGATAGCTCGGCTGTCTTGGATCAAGTGTCTGAGTAACACTCGCATGAATTTTACTGCCTGTGGAAATAGTACATTGTTGAGTTGTGAGCGGAAAAGAGCGGATATTGTTGTGTGTAAAGGAGAGCAAAGCAAACCTTTCCGAGGCCCATAAAAATACAGATTCTTCCTCTCAACAATCTCCTCCAGATGCAGATCATCCGTGATTGCCTGTCAGTTCCGGACATGGACAGAGGCAAAGCCCTTGTCTACCTCTCAAAGCCAACCTAGCAACACCCTTCGGACACCCACACACTGCCTGAGTCCTCTTGGCCACTCCTCTCAGGCCCCCCACCCAGATCCAGTCCTTGGAAAAGACCCACAGGCCAACGAGGAACAAGGAGCTCCCTGAATGGGCACTGGACAGGCCTTTGTGTGGCCCCACAGCAGAGTCCCTTTATTTACACAGTCTTTAACACTATATGTTTTCTTCTCTCTTAATTGCATTGGCCTTTGCTGCCCCTTGGTCAATCAATACCATCTCTCCAATGACATCAGCACCTCTATTCAACAAGCCTTTCCAGGTGATGGGTGTTTCGTGGGAGAGCTGGTGGGAATGAGGAGAGTAAATGTAGACCCACAGCTTTCTTCTTTGCCATTACTAAAGCCATTCATAATATAAGGCTGGTTATATGCCTCAGAGGAGAGATGTTTTAAATACGGCTGCTGGGCCAATATAGGAGCCACAAGAGAGTGAAAGAATTACGAAGAGGAGATTGATCGGATAAATGGATATAATGTGGTTCAGCTCCAGAAACAAGTGACAAAGTGTGAGGTGTCAATTTCCATCATCTTTGATCTTTCAGTTGAGGGCATGTTTAATGTCAAGCCCAATGGAGATAAAATATAGTTGTTTGTATCTTGACACAATGTCCTAGAAATGTTAATATATTCATTTTAAGGCTAGAAGAAATGCTACCTCTTTTTGAACACCTTGCATTTTTGTTCTGGGGTCTGTCCATCTATCCATCCATCTATCTATCTAACCATCCATCTTTCTATCAATCCAGCCATGTATCCATCCAGCTATCCATCCAACTATCTACCCCTCTATCTAGCCATGGATCCATCAATCTATCCTCATGCATCCATCCATCTATCCATCCATCAATCCTCCACAGCAAACTTTTATCATAGCAAGGGCTACAAAAATGTGATTGTTAGATCTGAAGGCCACATTATCAACATTCATATCAGCATTCAGAATAATGCCAATGTGAGCATTAATACAGGAATGAACAAAGGGTTTGTGTGTTTCTGTTGTCGGTGTGTGGGTTTTTTGAGTAAATTTGTGCATTTGTGTTGACATTGTATGTTTTGGTGTAATTTTTTCCTCATTTTCTATGCTTTTGTTGTTGTTTTGTGTGTTTTAGGAGTCTTTTTGTGCATTTACCATATGCACCCCTAGGGCCTAATTTTGTGTGGCCCCCAGGCCTTGAGTTGCCCATGTTTGCTGTACAGTAACTGGCTCTTCTGTTGCGAATGCTCACTCATTCATTAGGTAAGCTGCACATTTCGAGCACATTTAAAGTCCAACTGAAGCAGCAATCAAAACAATTTCGCTAACCCTTGATTCTGCCAGAGGGCATTGAGAGTTGAATGCCTTCCATATCTGTGTGTGTGTGCGTGAGTGTGTGTTTGTGAGATCGAGCGCATTAATCAGAAGAGGAAAAACCCTCTCCTGTGTCCAATTTAGCGATGATTCTTTAGTGCGGCACTATGATGATGTTTAGACAGAGGCAAGCGTAATTATCTTTTTGTGTACTTTAATAAGGAGACATCCGAGTGCTTGGACACTCACGGCACCAAACTACTGTGCGGTGATATTATCCCCTTCATTTTGTCTAATTAAAACATAAATAATTAAATGCCACTAACTAACGTAACAGCTATGCAAATGTGATGATTTATTGAGTTGAAGAACACAGGGATTTTTTTTTTTTTGCCAAATTGGGGCCATTTAAAGTTGATCTTTGGAAAAGTTTTTTTAAATGCAATGTGATGGAGCTGTTAAATTTGAAGAGGTGCTTATCTCAAAGTCAACATCTTACTTCTGTTTTTCTGACGCACACTCAGTCTCTGTATATTAGGCAGTAGCCTGGCAACCACAAGAGTAGAGCCATAGCAAATGGACATGTTAGCAGTCTGTGCTCCTTACTGCTGACCCCAACTGCCATTTGGGTTCCGTCCTGTAAAGGTGTCAGTGATAAATGTTACCTTGTCGCAGCAGGTGTGTCTGGATGGAGGACCCTGTCACGCGGTTGGGGTCACCAACCCTACAGTGTCTCCCCTTTTATTTGAATAATGGGCCATTAGGACGGCTGGATATCCAATGCTAAAGTAGCTTTATGTGTGTCTCTACATAAAAGACATAATTAACTGAAAGAGAGAGGATGTGTTGCTGGTGCACACTTTTCCTCTGGCAGCTATAAAGTGTATGCACACTCCTGCCTTTAGGTGGCGACAGAGGGATGGAAGAAGTGAATGAGAGGGAACCTTTTGGGGGTCAAGGCCTTAAAATGGGCTCAGACACACATTAGCACCACTGCAAATAGAACTAACGGTCAATTTAGAGTCATACTGAGTTTAAAAGGGACTTGTAGGTAAATCAAGCATGCAAATTAGTTTGAAACTAACGGATTTGAGTGTTTTCAGTCTTTTTAAAGCCACTTACTTCAAGTTGTCCATTTTAATTCTGGACGCACCAAAAACAGACCGAAATTTCAAAGTGTTTTTGAATCTGTAAAGCAATTACTGCTCTTGTTTAATGATATTGTATCATAACGAATAAAGAGTGGGCAATTTGCAATTCTTTGTCTTCCTAAAAGATAAAGTTGTCTTTTTTTTTTTTTGGTCTTCATTGTGACTCATTTGACCCTCCATGATGTGAGTTCAAGAGAGACTTCCCAAGCCAGCAATGGAAATACAGATAGAAAAAAATGGAGTGGTATTTAGATGAACCATTAAAGATGTGGTCTTTATCATTTATTTGGCCTTGAATTTTTTCAATCCTTGAGTATTTTTTTTTCAATCATGTCACTATCATCTTATAAAAGCATCCTTTTTAGCACAAAGAATAGAAGCCCATTTTCAAGATCCCCTCTTATGCATTTCACCCATCCTCAATGTGTCAAAAAAAGTTTTCACCTCTCCATAAAACATGTTAATTGCCATCGTGAGCCCGGTATAAAGAAATTATCTACACGTTAATTATCCAAATATGTTGGCAACCCATTTACAGAAAGGCATTGACAATTCTAAAATGTGTTTTCTCCTTTTCTGCTTTCATTTTGGACACATTGTTAATCAAAAGGCTTCAGAAAAGTGCAGATGGGAAATCCTTGTGTCTGCAAAGAGCATGTTTGGTTCAAGGTGAGTGTTTAAGGGCCCGAAGCCCTTCTGTGTGTCCCCATTGTGTTGTTTAGGTGACATATCCTGACAGGCTGTTCACTGCACTAAAATAGGAACGTTCCATGCAGACACGAACACTGTAATAAACGCGACACCTCTTCACAGCAAATCTCTACCTGCTCACTGTCAATGCTAACACATTCAGCAAGACTGGAGGGGAATAATAAATGTGAAGTGGTTACAACTGTAATTTCTAAGTAAGCAGCAGATTTTGATGTGGCAGAGCTACTTTTAGACTTAAAATGTTGTTGTCAGGTGGTGTTGAGGTCTCCATATACACTCTTGGTAAGACGTCTTCCTATAACTGACAATCAAAAGATTGCCTTTTCTTGTCTTGTCTTTCTCTAACTTTACACAAAAACAGTTCAAGTCACACTAGAAAAAACCTAAAAACCGGTCAGATCAATGATCAGTAAGGATCTGCATTATTAACCGGTTTCATTTGGGAACCGATTCTTAGTCAAACAATTCTTGGGAATCACTAACAAAAACCGTTTACGATTCCGCTATCATTTATTCCTGGGCTGCGTCGCCATTGTAAACAAACGTACCCCATTCGCAAATTTGCGATGACGTCACACACAAGCTGCTGCAGAGCAGAGGTGAGCTTCTTGCTGCATTTCACAAAGAAGGACGACACCTCGGGGATCGTCACCTATAATTCCTGCAAGAAGAACCTGTGCGCCAAAGGCTGTAACACAACCAATATGTCCAAACATTTGGCCACCCAACACGGCATTATACTCAAGCAATGCTGTGTCTTTGATGCACTTAGCAGCACCCGTGCTGGCACTAGTGCAGCAGGTAAGATTAAACAACTGGCTGACGTTGTGTGGTAATGATAAAAATGAGGTTAATTTATTATCCTAAGCCAAAAGCCACTTGACTTGTGGACTCATTTTACTCATTTGAGTATTGTTTATTTGTTTATTGGAGTTCCATTTGAGTATTGTTTATTCTCAGCGGTGAATAATTAAGATTTATATTAATAAACCTGATATGTACTTTAATAAACCAGGTTGTATTCTTTTCTGTACTCATGTACTACTTGTTTTTCAACCTATTTGGGACTCAATAAGATAATCAATAGAAACGAATCGATAAAGCATAGGAATCGCTAAATCCTTATCAATATACGCCCCTACTGATCAGACCCTAATTATGACGTACTTTCTGAAATAGCTTGCTCAAAGACTTTGCTAGTGTAGCGGACTTTGTCTTTTGACTCTGTGAAATGCGATTGCCTTGTCCAGACATGAAAAACTATATATGCTATTTATGAATGAAATAAGCAAAAACTGCCATAAAATAACTCAAGCCTGATTGCAAATTCATTGCATTTGAGCAACTATTTATAAAAAAGTCTATACAAACTGAACTCCTCCAGATACTGGTACTTTGAAGGTTGTGTCATCACTGATAAAAACCTCTTTTTATTTAGCTTTTTTGAGGTTTCATCGTCAAAAATAAGTGTCCGTGCTTGCAAGTTCTACTAAATGTAGGCTATCTGTAAATTCACTGATTCTAAGGCATCAGGCTGATGAATCCAAATTCCTTACTGTCTTTTCGAGAGAACATGGGATGGAAAATTACAACTGGGGGAGCTAACTGGAAAAAGCTAAAAATGCCCTGTTTATCTTAAAACACTTGAGTAAATGTTCCCTAATGGTATTATAGAGATATTCAACCATTTCTATGCATGTCAAGATAATTGCCACCGCCAAGGAGGTTATATTTTCACCGACGTTAATTTGATTATTGCTTTGTTCGTCTGTTAGCAGGATTACATCAAAAGTACTGAAAGGATTTTGGCAAAACAAAAGATAGACCTTATGCCATGGAAGATTCCAATGAAGTTTGGAGGGGATCCGGATGAATATACTGATTCTGGATCAGATTGAAAATCAAACAATCCCTATCTCTCATCATTGGCAAAAATTCAAAAAATCTTATCAGTTATGTTGTGTTGGTTCCTCAGTTACTTCACCAAGTTTCATACAGATCGGATCTGGATTGTGTATTTTATTGAAATTCTTAAAAATACCCATACATTTGGACTTACTGTATTGTTATTAACGGGGACAAAAATGTCATGGTACCATGACCAGGATTACTGATTCAAATAACTGACAATATCTGACAAATAGGATATTTTGGTGCTTGGCTGATGTTTAAGAATTTATTAACACAATTACTAATAATGTATTTTCCTTCTGCCCAGTTGCATCTATAAGAAAGTAGACAAATGCAGGCTAAAATATATTTAAAGGTAGGCTAGTGCAGTGTGTCATGGAGTTGACTGCATGTAAACTCAATTTGCATGCACACGCACACACACACACACACGATTTGATTTCATTTCCTCACTCAGTGTATTGCTCTTATCTCTTCTCATACCAGGAAACACCAACACACATTATTTTTGATTTGTCATTGATTTTACATTATTCCAATGTTTTCCTTTGGACGATTTCCTACAACAACAATGTTACACACTGCATTGATTTTCTCTGTAAGATGCTTTGGTCAGAAGACGTCCTTGAGATGCAGCCCTTCTATCTAATCATGTTTTTGTCAATGCAACACTATTGAGTACAAGAGTCATATGCTTTTTTTTTTCTTCTCCCTACTTGACGATGGACCTGCAATGAAGTCAACAGTCGATATCCTTGCAACACTTTTCAGTCTTTGCTCCAAGGCGGTTCTGTGTAGCCAAGATGAAAACAACGGCCAACTCCCCGGCTCGTGGTTATCTGCCCTTGACTCGAACTGTGATTTATTGTCTCCAGATCTTGGGAAGACTAAAGCAACCTTAACTCTTGCTCTGAGTATTTCTCAAGAACTCTCTTCATGAAATCAATATGGCTCTGCAAACCAATGCAGACTTTGCCATCTTTCTACATGCTGCAGTATTTCCATTTTAAGGCATGCCACTTTTCAGGTGTGCGTTTTATGTACGACCGTTGGGTTCTTCGCCCTTTTAAATAAATGTCCGACACAAAAATGCACTTTATTATGAAATGAGTCAGAATGAAATTTGATACTGCTCCTTTTTCTCTCACCTTGGAAAGTAGCTATTGTCCATGTTGTTGGAACTAACATTAAGATGATGTTACTTTTTTACCTCTAAGTTTAAAGATTGCCAGACAGCTACTGAGTGAGAATGTAGCCCACACACTCACACCACTGTCCACATAACACAACCACTGTGTAATGCTTCTGTGCTGTCCTTTCATAACAATCTGTTCCTATGGTATCTAAGTCTAGCTGTAAATGTCCCTTCCATTTGATAATCTTTCTTCTTTGCTTTTTATTCACTGACACTCGTGTACTTGTATGCTGTATAGAACCGACATACCACAGGGACTGACATGTTCACAGAATGTGTCAGCTGTAGTGACGGCATTTTTTTGCCTTGGAAGCAGGGTTTACAAATAACTGTAAGGCTCTTCAAGGCTGTCCAGTAGCCATGCATTAGAAAAGAAAAAACGGTATTCAAGCATAGGCGGAGTTTAAGATTCTTGCCAAGGGAGGAAGCAAATATATAGATATATAGAACGTCTCAAGTTTTGCTCCACAAATAAGGAATGAAAACAAATGCACCAATCTAACTGTTTTTATTATTATTATTTCTCATTTCTATAACATAAGTTTCTAAAACTGTTATGGACTTGCCAAAATAAATCCAAAATGCAGCTCAAAATGTTTAGCACCCTTTTGTAACTTAAAGAATGAGAGCGTAAAGTTGGTCAAACTAAGCAGTGTTATTATTTCTGATGAATCATACAACACTGGATACATGTACTTTAATATAAGAGATACACTTTAATATGAAGGGATAGACTTTCTGTCAGTTGTAAATCACTAAGTTAGACACAGGTAAGGATGGAATAAAATGATTTAAAGCATTTAAAACTCCAACAATGTAGATTATGGCATTAAAGGTCCAGTATTACGCATTTTTTACCCATCTTCATTTGTTCTAAGAACCCCAACAACACAGTATTTGCAGTATATTTCCCCAAACCCGCCTGTTTTCTGGAGTTTTAGCCCTCTGAAAAGTGGCTTTCTGAGCAGTTCTAAAAACTGGCTGTTTTGCGGCCTACTTATACATATTCATGAGTAGTCGTGTCTGTAGATGCTGACTCCTCACAACAGCTGATCACTAGCAATTTTCTTTTTATATCCACACACTCTTGTTATTGTTTTCAGCCAAAAAACTGCACCTTACAGTAAATACATGGCTTTTTAAGCGGCTATTGTGATTGTGAGTCATACAAACACTGTTTCATGATGTGTGTAAGCCGTGCGGCAGCAGCAGCAACAGCAGCAAAAGCAGTGGAGTAAATCAGCTGAGTCAGCTGCTTCAAACACTTTCCAGAGCTGCTAAGTCGCTTTCTTGTCATCATCTCCTCTAATGATTACAGGAATAGTCCATTCAAGGTGATAGTCCAATGTTTTGTCCAACCGCTGCGTCACATTGTGTCACAAACAAGTCAAATCTCAAACGCGAAACCAGGCGGTATAACGGGTACTAAAAATGCTCCGAGTGCTATTGTTGCTGCCCACTGCTCCTCAGGGAGGGGTTAAATGCAGAGAACACATTTTGTGTATGTAGCTTTACATATATGACAATGAAGTATAACATATATTCTATATTAAACTGTAGTCTTTGTTTTAGCAATAAGATAGTTTGAGAGGGAGGAGCTCACATTCTTATAGGGTAGGATGAGCCAGGATTGTCAGGCAGAGGAGTTTCTGGTAGGTGACGTAAGTAGCGGGGGAAATGCAACTCGTCCTTTTGGAGCTGAGTTTTTACAAAATATGGAATAACAAGGGAGGGAGGAAACAGAACTTTCTCAACTTTGGCCCTCTGAATGAGGCTAAAGAGATGCATTTCACTGTAGCAAAACCATTATAAAGTGATTATTTCATAATACCGCCCCTTTAAAAGCCTCTAACAACATTACTCCGCCTTCGTTGAATGCTGAATGCATGCGCACTCCTATGGTGGCCAGGTCGGGGAGGAGGGAACAGAATGGAACAGCGCTTTATATCCAGACAAGCGCGCACTGATCGTGGGTTTTGCTCTTTCTCTGTTCCAGTTGCTTGTTTTCTTGGTGCATCACTACAAAAAACAGACTAATGAGTCTACGGAACACCTGCGGTGTCTGCCATGTTGTAAACACTGCAGCGTCTGAGCTGCTATGGGAAGAATTGTACATTGCCATTTTTCATCATTTCCTAATCACAGTGTTTTTGGCACTTAAAATATTTGTATATTATGTACATTACATCAAGAATGTTATTTATTTTTTATAAAATTTGGAATACTTATAATACACTTAATGAATTATGAAAAATAGAAAATGTTTTTTACTTTGCAATGTATTCATAAAGAGCTGTATTACTGTTCTAAAATATGTGATTGCAAATTGTACATTATTTTCTATGAGATTTGAAAAAGTGAAATTGTTGTTTGTATTCAAAAAAGGTTGCACTTTTTTTTTTTTTTTTAGTATTTTGTCACAAGGGGGGGGGCTGAGAGTTTTTCATTTTTCTAAGGGGGGTACAGCAGAAAAGGTTTGTAACCACTGCCTTTATTGATAAATGTAGATTCGGTTATTTTTGAAAAGGACGTGTTGTAAAGACTAATGTTGGAGATGTTACATGTAAATTTACATTTTGAAGAATACCTTAACTGCACTGAATTGAAATATTTTAGAACAATACAATGAAATGCAAGGCTTTACAGAACAGCATGCTATTGTTATAATAATATGTTTTGATCTAAAGTGGGCCAGTCTGAGGTATGAAGCTCCTCCCCCATTAAGTCTTAACTTATTCTTGTTGAGTAATGCACAAAACCCTTATATATACGACCCTCAAATCTGATGTGTGATGGAAAAACCAGTCAGTTTGCAAACGTCTTGTTGCTCCCATAATGGTAACGCTGCGTGGCCAAAATGTGAAGTCTAATCATCACTATGTATGTAGAAGCCCCTTTAATCCAATGCGCTGTTGTCTTTAAAGAAAAGGTTATATTCAGCAGTGTGTAGAATTGGCTACTTTGATGGAAAACAACTCATCTCCTCTGCTTTGCTTCACATTTCTTGAAAGGCTAAAAACTCCCATTTACTCGCCTTAACACTAAGGACTTCATTGATCTAATGCTAAACCTCCCTAAGAGAGAGAGTGTGTGTGTGTGTGTGTCGAAATATCCAAGCCTTTCACACACTGATGATAAAACTGGCAATCATCATGTATGAGTCCCTCAGCACAAGTGAGTCCTCAGGTTTAATTAAACTTTTTCTTTTTTTAAAGTGTATCTTCCATGAAAATCAAGCCCATCACTCTGGTGTTTTTGTGTTGAAGCTTTCCTTCAGTTCGTTGCTCCTCGAGTGGTCGATACATTAAAACTTGAACTGATTGATTTCAGAATGCCTGTGCCACCAGTGTCTTTACGCTGCTATTATCTACCTCTGAAGTATCTCAGTCATCAAGCTTTAGGCCGGGGATTGATAATAGCTTGACCGGCAGGGCCTATCTTACCCATCCTTTTTCAGGAGGTCTTGTATTTAGCACCCAGAGCACTTGTGGCAAATCTCAAACAGCACAAGGGTTTTCACAGAGCGGCTGAGTGGAAAGCTTTTTTTTCTCATTCATCCCAGCCTCATGAATACATTCCAACTCTAACTAACTACTTTGCCTTAATGTTGAATTTCAAACGGAGAGCGAGGCCAGTTTATTTATTTGTATTCTCAGCGTCTTAGTGATACTCTTGAACACAGTCGGATAATCTCTGTCTTTCATCAGCAAAGTGGCTCTAAAACCCATCAGCACTGTATTCGCTATTGATTGATAGTCGCTCCTGCACTACTAGGCAACACCAGTATTATCATTCCTAAATTCCAGGCTGCCCACAATAAAATCTTTGTCTTGATTTAAGTTATCCACCCCCCAAAGTGTTGACTGTGTTTGCATCCTAGGTTCTCATCCTCAGGGATTACTGGCATTCTTGGTTATCCTCTTTACACCAATTGTGTGTACATAAAGCAGGTGTAGCCACTGGGAACTTGTTCTGTTACTGCTTTGAAAAGAGTAAAAAAAAACATTTATATCAATCATTGTGAATACCAAGCACAAAAAATATATATATATATATATCCTTGTTATTATTTTTCATAAGAAAGAACACAAATGGTACTTTCAGTGTTTTCAACCTTGATATAAAGTTATGCTTTAGACACAAAAACTATGTTTGCATATAAACATTTCAAATATTCACTATATCAACTAAAATTGGATTGAATTACTATTAAAGGGTATACCGATGAAACTTCTACACTTCCAATGCAATACCGATAATAGCCTTCCTAATTGGTCGATGCCGATATTTATCCAACAGCATATTTAGCACAAATCAAACATGTTTTTATTACTTATTTCGTAGTGTGGAATGTTAGAAAAGGCTTGATCAAGTAATGTTACTCAAACAGAGAACAAAAGTCAGCAACAGTAGGGATAAGGAAAAACTGACCCATTTATCATGAACCAATGGGTTACACATTTTAACCTCAAATGTAAGAATATTCTGCAATTGAACTAAATTAATTCAATTTAAAAAAAATTTATCAATTAAAAGACCCTGAAAAATAACCTCAATAAATCCCATAAAATCTTTACACATTATGTCACAGATTTTAGATGCAGGCCAATATAATCTAATACACACGTTTGCTTATATTAAATCAATATAGTATCGGATCGGGAAACTATTAATTACTATCCACAACTATAAGCAATTCTTTCAAGATACTCATATTTATTTATATCCATCTAACCTTAAAGAGAAACTGTCCAAAGATATTTTATATCAATAATTACATTGTATTATTTTTCACTGTGGGTGACAAAGATGTATTTATCATTCTAAATTTAAAATCATTTCCATCACTGTCCATGCATATTTTCACATATCAACCACTGTCCACACACCTTTCTGTTGTTTTCTTTTTCCATGTATTTCTATCTTCCTATATATACATGTTTTATAGCCTTCAGTGGCGTGGCCAGATGGGGGACAAGGGGTGGCACTGGTCCCCCATCTGGTCCTCATGCAGCACCAAATAGTCGAGTTTCACCCCGCCCTCCAGCGCGTGTAAATGCAGCACACCACCAACACAAGGGGTGCAGAAGGCTCCACACCAAAAAATATATTATACAACAAACACACAGCACACTTCTGATAACCATGAGAATCCTAAATTAAAAGCCATGAGCTGGGAGAACCATTCTATTCAAGTCTCTGTGAAACACTGGGCTGGAGATGGAGTCCAACAATTCGGAAAACCGGGCTTACGTCACAGATGACGTCAGCGGTAGTAAATAAACGGGTGCCATCTTGAAATTGGGGAAAACAACTCGTCTGCCTGCTGTTTGTTGTTTATTTCAATACAGGAATGATTTATGTCCCGGAATGTTTAAAGATCATGTGGTGTAATTGTCTGGCCACGATTTCTGTTTAAAAAAAACATTTTAAATAATTCTAAATCTATTACATTTTAGTTTATGTCTATAATTAAAGTCGTGTATGGAATTTCAAATATTTTTTTCAATATTTTTTCCATCAAAACATTCATGCTAACTCTGTCTGCTAAGGCACATTTTATGAAAGATCGAGCGGTTAAAATCTTCACACGCCAGAAATCAGTGTATTTCATAACGGAGCTACAATGGATATAATAAATACATCATATTGCCATGTAAAATGAAAACTAAAGCCAACGATATGGCCCTAAAATCATCAATCCTCATTTCAGATATTAACTATTTACTTACTCTTTATGCAATGTAGAGAGCACACGTAGGAATGGGACGTTTTTGGAGAGCAGTTTTTACCCATTTCCACCTTACCACACAACAGCATTTTTGACCGTCCTATGTGAAGGAAAGCCAGTGTTTTCTTAGTTTTTTTCTTTCAGATTTTTATAAAAATTATATCTGTATGATTATTTATTTTTTTTTACAATGGACGAACAGCCAAACACACAACAGCTCTTCTGCATAGTGAAACGTTGTTAATGTTGTTTTACCCCCAAAAACAATATGGCGACTGTCGGTTACTCGGCAGAAATGTCACAATTTAACCGGATGTCCGACTTCCCGAATGGGCGCGTGTGTCCATATATACTTACAATCCCAATTGTCGGTGTTGCACCTTCAGGTCTCAGTGTAAGGAGAACACCGTAACATCTGGTTGACTTTAATCCACTCCACAGTCCAATCCGTTTGTAAAAACGTATCTGAATGAACGGTGTACAAGTTTAACACTGCATCGCACCTGTACAGGTGCATTGCTTAACACTCCGGCTGTGTTGCGTTCACGTATCTGTTTAAAAATAGGACAAAATGTTAAAAATAAATAAATTAAAAAATAATAATAATAATCCTACTATCTGAGCAGACCAAATTATTATTGTTGTATTTTATTCAGTATGGAAAAGTGAATTTACTCAAGACAAAAAAATTAAAAATTTAAATAATTAGAAATTAAATAGGCACCAGTTGTTGTTTTTTTTTTTTTTTTTTTTTTTTTTTTTAAAATGCTGTAGTTAATAGTTTATTTGTTGACGTGTATTGATTTCTATAATTTAAATTGTTAAATTTGAGACTTGTCATATGTTGGCTTGCAGTAGATTATTTTTGTGATATCTATGATTCTAGATTGTATCTTTTACTGCACCAAAAGTCCCCGAAAATTTGAAAGCACGCCACTGCCTGCCTTTATCCACCTCAGCCAAAATGTATAAATTCTATACCTCCGTATTTCTACTTTCATTCCATCAATGCTGTCTAAACTCATCATAATATATCTATTGGTTTTATTATATTTTATAACAAATATTGTATACGATTTATTGCAATATTTATAAAATGAATATATTTGTAACTTGTATTTACATGCGATCCGTTCTGTATATTAATGCATTAAAACTAAATCATTAAAATTATTACAATTATTATTATTATTATTTTCAGTATTAATTTTCCAATGTCCTTAATTCAGTACTACCTATACTAAACCTGATTGAATGCCTTATTAAGGAAATCCGATCTTGTGTTGCTGTTCACACGTTGACCTTTTTTTTCCCCCTTCAGTGTCTGAACATGTGGATAAATTGTGGCTCTATCTCAGTCTGTCTCATGGGTGTTGCCCGGGTTGTGAATTACCCTACCCTGACCCTGGTTATCAATAATTGTATCAAAGGGTATCTAATGTAAACGCAACCGAGGTGTGGATAACATGCCACATCTGCTCTGTGGACGGAGCTACGACTTGGTTACCAAGCGATTTATTAGAGAGCCCCGTGTGTGTGTGTGTGTGGGGGGGGGGGGGGGGGGATAATAGGTCGTAGTATAAAGATCAACCAGCAGCGCCGTCCACGGGCGCACAATTATCTCTTAAAAAGGTTGTTGTGCCATTATCACTCACCGACAGTGTGCAACAGATACTCTGGTGTCCCGAAAACATCTCAAAGAGACAAAAACTAGTTGTGCGCCCTAAAAGCTGCGTCCTCAGGGAGCTGTGTTTGCGCTCCAGTCCAATTTATTGCCGATGAACATATGGCCAATATTTTGTCTCACGTCATAGCAAGGGGGAAAACAAACAGCGGGCAATGTGAGCGAGTCAGCAAGAGCACAGCCACTTGGCCAGCTATGCAAACGCTTTTGGACAATATGAGAAGAAGCACTTGCGTTGTGTGGGTATATAAAGCACATCAGGCTTATCTCTGAACGCACTTCTGACTCCCATTTGGAGATATTTCATTAACTCTGCGCGTTTCCCTAACGCTGGCCACACATCCAACCCCCCTCCAGTCTAGGTAAGCGCACTGGATGCTGCAGGCAGCTGCACACACGCACTCTTTTCTCTTTTCAATGCTTGATGGACAATGTTTTGTTTTGTTTTTTTGTTTTTTCCTTACTTCTGTTTCACGCTAATGGCCGTGCACCTTAGTACTTGAATGCTGAATGACCCTGATTCTCACTGCTCTCAATTTCTGCTTAAAACACGGGACTGTTTGTGTTGTGGGTCAATGTGTGTACTTTACACAAATCTCAAAGAAAAACTACCAATTACGCACCTGCTTGATAAAATATAACAATCATAATACCAATAAAAGTTTGGGCTTTCCTACTCAGGCAAATGTTAACATTTTTTTTTTTAGATAATGTTCAAGGTTTTTGATATATCTTCAGGTAAGATGTGCCAATGGATGATAATGTTCTCACCTTTATAATTAAGCCACACATGCAATGAGCACCCCCTGTTGTTTTTTAATTTGGCCGGTAGAGATCGCTAGAGCCCTACAGATGTCAACAGCTGTCGGTGGAGAGATGGGGGGAGTGGGTGGTGGGTGGGTGGGTGTGCATCTTTACACCCTCGAGCAGAAAACACACAGGTCTCACAAACACACACAGAAGACTGAGGAGTTGTGTGCATGGAACAAAGCCGGCCATTTCCGGTGCGGGATTTATTTAATTATTCATATATTTATTAATTTATTTATTGTGGTGGTCAGTCAGCTCATGGGCAGCTGTGGCTACAGTAGTAGCTTACCACCACTCTGCGTAGAGATAATTAAAATATAACTTTGAGTGTCTATAAAGGCGCATAAAATTAAATGCATTATTATTATTATTATTATTATTATTATTATTATTATTATTATTATTATTATTATTATTATTATTATTTAATTCGTTTATTCCGTTTATTTAATTGCTGTATTAGCCGTCACCTTGATGTACCAGTGTATTCAGACCCTCCTCCGCTCTGTCAGTGTGTGACACTAAAATTGGAAGTGATTAAAAATAATAAATTCTCCTTTTTTTCCCACAGTAATGCGTCTTACACGAAAAAAGAAAAGATTAAGGAGAACACAGTGTGGCATGAAATTCACCGTTACAAATAAACTGGTGGTTTAACAAATGAAGGCATCTCCTCGGGGCGTGCGCGCGCTGCTCTAATCTCGCCGTGACATGTTTAATCATTAGACCAAAGGAGACGAATAAAGACTCTTTGCCCTGGAGGAAAAGGTGGCTGGATTTCTGTAAAAAGAGAAGAGAAAGCGTTCCACCCTAACTGGCTTTGAAATGATTTCTACCCTCCAGCTATACGTGTCCTCAGGCCACGGATTAGCCCCCGCCCCCCCTAAATAGACCGGACCAGCCTTTACCTGCGTTTAATATATAGGCGTTTAATCACAGGGGGAGGAAATCAGTCTTGTCATTCTGTACATTTATCACGGACACCCCGAGGCGGGCGGGGTTACCTTTATCAAAGCCTTCTCCCCGCCTGAGGCGTCCAAACACGCTGAAATTCAGCGATTAAAAGGAGGCAGTGATCAACATCATTATGGATTTTCCTGCGGCTTTTATTGTGCATTAAATCCCAAGATTTATTTAATCGAGAATATAAAAAGCTCTTTCTTTACTTATTTGGGGAACAATCGTGGGGATGAATTTTTAAAGGAAGAATTAGAATTAATCAGACGGCCCTTCTATTTTTTTGGGAAGGTTCATCCAAAAAATTAATTGTTTTTGGATGAGACCATCCTGCTGCACGTTTGATTGCAAAACTGGAGTCGAGGAAAAAACTAAACGAGACAGTAAGCTCTGTGTGCAATAATAAAAGGCAGGCAGTGATAGTTTAATTAAAGCAGCAAAGAGGATAGCAAAAAAATAAAATGAAATAAAGGTCTGACTTGTGCGCGCATTTGTGCGCTTTTACGCACAGAAGTCACGTGAATATCCCCCATAAACTGTATTACAATGTCTAATTGTGGTGTCAGATCTCGAAGATTTAATGTCAACTGAACTCATATAAGCGGCTGATAGGAAGCGACAGCTCAGTTGTCAATTGCGTATTGTCCCTTAAACCCTGATGCATCTGCAGCTCAGAGGCCCTTCTTTTCTCCATGTGTGGTTTAAAAAAAAACACAAAAAAAAACACCCCCAACACGCACAACCACACAGTCACAGGGAAGAATAAAATAATTATGTCTGAACAGCAACAAAAAATTATATTTGTTTATATTTATTTATTGATTTTAATTTTATTCATTTATTTGGGTGAAACAAAAGCTTTAAGAATAAGAATAAAAATGAGAATACGAGTATATAAGAATACAAGTACATAACACAAATAATAAGAATAATCAAAGATCGCAAAATGTAATCATTGTTTTGAGCATGGAGTGGGAAAGGTAATCGTTCTGTTTGAACTACCTAGGTAAGGTAAACAGGTAAACACAGAGCGATAGGCTCTCCAAGTGGAGTAGGTCCACTCAAGCACTGCACATTTACCTCCTCTTTCTGAAAGCCTTGGCTTCAATTGGTCAAATAGTTCCATCCCCAGTAACTTGCCACAGCAGCCACTGCAAAGTGTGACTGAAAAACGACCCAACGTGACTCACCCTAAAGTATAAAACGTGTCACTCCAGGAAGAAAAACAAGCAAACAAACAAAAAAACGAAGCACAATGACTCGAGGAATAACTCAACATGCTCACACACACACACACACACACACACACACACACACACCCTGATTAAGTCAATCTAAGTCATGATCTAACATGAGCCAAACTGCAGCCAGTACCAGTTTCTCTATAGTGCGTAAAAGCTCTGTCTGCACTGCAGGGGCTGCGTATACTGGTCCCTTCACATGTGAGATTTAGCTGCGCTGCATCATGGTGGATCAGGTCAGTCACCTCTCTCCTCTCTTCTATAGAAAAGCTCAGGCCAAGCTGCAGTTTGTCTACGCAGCCGCGGTTCAGCTCAATGGAGCCTTTGTAGGAGGATGAGACTGATTCTGCCTGTCTGCCTCGGACTTTTTATTTCATTTTATCAAAAAAAAAAAAAAAAACGAAAATGTTATCAATCTTTTTAATGTAATAATAATAATAATAATAATAATAATAATAATAATAATAATAATTATTATTATTATTATTATTATTATTATTATTATTATTATTATTATAAATATATATATATATATATTTTTTTTTTTTTTTTTTATTTCGTGTGTGTGTGTGCGTGCGTGCCTGCAACGCGCGAACGAAGGACTTTTCTCCCCTTAATTTTGTGCAAGGATCCAGGAATTGAATGAAGAGATAGTCCATTGAAAGCAGTTGAATGCCATGACAACTCGGAACAAGCTCAGATTTATTCCAAACAGTTAGAAAGCATTGTGCGCGGGGCGTCAATCATCCATTATTTCGGCCCTGAAATAAATGCAAAAACTGCAGCAGTACAAAAGCTTCCAACAGGAGCCGGACATTTGTCTACATTTCCTCCATTGTCTGCAGCTTAGCAATCGGTTTGTATTTGTGTTTGCCCCGGCTCCGACCACCCAGGATGCGCAGAGGAGTCGCTCAAAAACGTGAAACATTGTCACCCACATCACATACTGACGGGAGGCAGAAGGAAAGAGGGAGAAAAGTCTTGAAGGGGAGGAAAATAAAGTAGCTAACAATGATACGTGATAATAATAATAATAATAATGTTATTATTATTGTTATTATTATTAAGATATTTTCTGCTCTATTGTAAACTCATTATGGCTGTCACATGTGGATAGGCCCACTTTCTTGAACACTTGCTTTAGGTTTCCAAACAAACAGTTCTGCTTTCACTTTCAACACTAAGCCCTGGTCAAAATATTGACTCAAAAGGTTTACATAAATTATCGCCTACCTAATATTTGAACATCTCCTCAATCACTGCGTAAAAAGGAATAATTTAATCCACCATTTTCAAAAAAATACGAGTGTTTATGATTTTTTATATATAATTTTTTAATATAGTCAGAGAAACAAAAAACGCTTCAAAGACTGCAATTTGTTAAAGTGTTGTGAGTATAATGCTACTTGGAGGTTCTTTGTATGTAAATAGGGTGTAAAAAAAAAAAAAAAAAAAAAGGCCCTCCCCGTCTTTGTAATTAATTGACACGTTACACCACTCATCATGCTCTGAAGCACCAATGGTAGAGGCTCAAATCTCCCCAAAACCCACAATTTCACATCTGCAAACACTGTCTTCATCCACTTGACTCCTAAGACCCGCCCACACGTGGCCAACCTTTCGCGTTTTTTAATGCTTTTTCACTGCAGGTTCATGTGTGGAGACCAACCTTATATGGACTGATCGGACAAGGTAATGGCTTATTTCCCTCTAGCACCCAACAGTAGCACAGTATCCATGAGCCGCGTGTAGCAGCACTTTTAGCCACTTGGGCAGCATCCTTCCCTGGACTTACAGACACTGAATCCTCTCTCCACAGTAACCGTGCTTCTGCGTAGAGCGACTCTTTCTTCGTCACATTTTCATCCTGAACCTCTTTTTTTTTTCTCTTTCTTGTTTATTTTATTCCTAAACAGCGGATTGCAAGAAGAAGAAAAAAAGCTGGTGCTTCAACTTTCCCCCCCATTGCCTGTTTCCCCCCCTGCCCGAATATGTCGTTGACCAACACAAAGACGGGCTTTTCTGTAAAGGACATTTTGGACCTTCCTGACACAAATGACGAAGAGGGATCTATCACTGGAGCGGAGGAAGACACGGAGGGATCGGAGACCACATCATCCACGACGAAAACCACTGGAGTTTTGGTGCAAAGTCCACTGGAAAACGTTCAAAATCTGCCTTTAAAGAACCCCTTTTATGACACTAGTGACAATCCTTACACACGGTGGCTTGCAACTACGGACAGTATTCAATATTCATGTAAGTAGAGCTCGAGTATTTTTTCCTTAATAATGCTTATATATACTTTAGAATGTTGTTTTTTTCTCAGCATGCAGCTACATTACAACCACATTAATCCCACGCAGCCTCATTTTCCGCCCTAATGATGCCCTTGGGTGGCGTGCATGTGTCCAGCTCAAGCTGTGCGCGCACGCAGCTCCTCTTGTTTACATTTAACGAAATAAACTGCACTGATGGTTTTTATTTATTTATTTATTTATTACGATTTGAGGTTTCGATCGAGAAAAGAAAGGGACTAAAATGCAAGCAGTGAATGACAGAGCGGCGGTGTGGAGCTCACAGGAGTGCATTCATTCTGTGGGGATTTACGCGCAGACAATGCACCTTTTAATGCTTCACTGGTTCGCCCTGCTTGTGGGCAAAAAAAAAAAAAAAATAGGCTGAGGAGTTATTTGGCATTTCCCTCTGAGAATCTGCACCAGAGAACTTTGTGTTTTGTGTGCTGCTTATATAGTCCATTTTTATTTTATTGCATTATTATTATTTATTTTTTTTAAGTGACGCATGTTGAACTTTTTTTTCCGGCCTGGTTTTTTAAAAAAAAAAAAAAAAAAAATTATTTCTTTTAGTGTGTGTGTATGTGACAACTCCCACTTTTGGATTCCCCACCATAACATTTTGACAGTGTTTCTCCCATTTCTTGCCGCAGTGCACGGTCTATCCGCCAGCTCGCAGGACTCGGCCAAGTCTCCGGAGCCGTCCGCGGACGACGAGTCGCCCGATAACGACAAGGAAACGTCCAGCACCGGCGGCAGCGACTCTGGCAAGAAGCGAAAAAGAAGGGTGTTGTTTTCCAAGGCGCAGACCTACGAGCTGGAGCGTCGCTTCAGGCAGCAGAGGTACCTGTCCGCCCCTGAGAGGGAACACCTGGCCAGCCTGATCCGCCTCACCCCGACCCAGGTGAAGATCTGGTTCCAGAACCACCGATATAAGATGAAGAGAGCCCGAGCCGAGAAAGGTATGGAAGTGACCCATCTTCCTTCTCCCAGGCGGGTGGCCGTGCCCGTCTTAGTCAGGGATGGAAAGCCTTGTCACACTCTTAAAGCTCAGGACTTTGCGGCCACTTTTCAGGCCGGGATTCCCTTCTCTGCATATAGCGCCCAGTCTCTCCATCACATGCAGTATAATGCGCAGTACAGCGCCGCGGCCCCCCCACAGTTCCCCTCAGCACATCACTTGGTGCAAACGCAACAGTGGACTTGGTGAGAGAAATTATAGAGACTCGGCTTTGGAGGCGCGATAGAGCAAAGAAAAAAAAACAAACAAATCAAACACAAAACGAAAGGACTTTTCATTTTTTGCAGCTTGACTCATATATATATACTACCATTTTTATTCGGGGCTCATGTGTGCGCCGTGTTTACATGTTTTCGTTAAGAGAACTATGGGCCCGACCCCCCCACCCCCCTCCCCCCTCCCTATAATAGAATTTATCAAGAATGTCAATGCTCTTCTTGTGAATTTTCCTTTTTTGTAAAGTATGTTGTGTGTTGGTTGTAGAGATGTTTTCCTCTCTCCCTCTCCCCCTCTCTCCACCTTTACCCTCCCCTTTGTCCCTTCGTGTTATTATCAGCACGTACGAACCACTTTATAATTATAGAAATTTTAATTTCTTGCTTCTTTTATTGGACCGAAAAATATTTATGGCCATGAATAAACACTGGCAAGTTTTCAGTCTTTTTCCCCCCCTTTGTTTTTATTTCTTGCAATTACTTTGCTGGGGTTTTAAAAATTAAGTCTGGGTTATTGGTTTTATAAATTCACAAGTAAAATATACACATTTAGGGATCATTGCCGTTTAGTAAACAACAGCAGTCAGATTACTGAAACTATAAACCTAAACTTGGTTTACTAATTTCTTTCAAAAGCGATGAAATTAAAGGTCAAAGGCTTTGGTTCGGGAATAAGAGCTTGAATACGTGTATTTAAGGAGAAAGAAAAGCTGCCAAATACAAGTATATACTCAGAATATAGATAACCATGGGAATAAATCTCCAGCGCACTTCACTCCTTTCTTTATACGATAATTTAATCCCGGGAATATTTTTTCTCTGTATCTGAACACCTCGCTAATAAAGAGCCTAAAGTCACTCGTGAAATGGGACTAAAATCCACTCACTTAATATAAGTGGGGCTTCTCGACTTAAGAAGCCTTTCAGTCAAAAGCTCTCCTTTTTGTCAGCACGCACGGCCACTCCCGGCCTCGGGGCGTAAAAAGTAGCTTTAGACTAATGGAGGAAAACGTTGCGTAATGCAATAAAATGTCTTGTTAGCCAATTGTTAAGCGCAAAATTGGGAATTAATCATAAATAAGCAATGATCGGGGAGACGTTTGTGTTGAAATCTATAATGACTCTCCCAGTCATGTATCTTTTTTTTCCTTCTCATATTTGGATTAATAAATGCTGTGTTTTTCACGCTTTTGGGACCAAATTACGCACAGATTTTCTCCTCTGGTGATACGCAAAAGGCACCACGGATTACCAGCCTCCAGTCAATATCTTGAGTAAATATGATCACTTGCTAAGAGGAAAAGAGAAAAAAAAAAAAAAATCCATGGATCCTGTTGGTCAAAAAAAAAAAATCTCACAGCAGATGTTAGAGTCGCCCCTATCATCACTGAACAAACAGCTAAATTGGGCAGATTTGCTAATTATTTACAGAATTGAGTCTCAGGGGGCTACTGCTTTTGTGGAGAACACAGACTCAATTTGTCCCTGACAGAATGGTTTTATGTCTCACCACCGGTTGAGCTTGTAGGTCAAATAAATCAACAACTTTAGGGCGTGCGTTCTGGTGTTTTTTTTGTTTTGTTTTTAAAGAAGAAAGGCCGTAAAAAAAATGCAGGAAAAAATTAAAATATGAGAGCTTAATGCAAGCACAGAAATGATGATTAAAAAAAAAAAAAACACACACACACACACAAAGAAGCGAGTTAAACCCATGCGAAAAAACTGTAAAACCATACTTGACAATAAAAACAAACCAGAAATTGTTTTTTTTTTTTTTTTTTTTTTTCTCCGGTGAGAATTGGAGCATCCCTTGTACACAAGTGAAAAAGCCCATTGCTGGTTTGGCTGTGCATGCTAACAAGCAGCGGGTGTGGAGATAGACAGAGTTCCGTGGTGCTGTCAGGGAGATGTAGCCTTTTCCCTGAGCTTTTTGTCCCGCCTGTCACTTGGTGCCATTGTTGATCTTTGCTGCACACGTTGCGTCCCATATGGGCAGCTGCGCTCGGAAAAAGGAGAAAGAGATCTCACACAAACCCCAAATTGTACCAAGCTCTCAAATAAAGCATTGTTGTCCCTCAAAGAAAAACGATTTAAAAATTCGTGCCATATCTATTCTGGTCAAAAAAAAAAAAAAAAAAAAAAAAGAAGAAGAAGCCCCTGTCACACTTAACAGGGAGTCCTTCTTCCTTGATAGAGCTTTGCCAACAACAGCCTTCTCATTTCAATTGAAAAGTGAAAGGCTGCTTATTGTGGGGCGCTCAAAAAGTGACCGCAACAACTATTTTTAATTCCAGACAGTGTAAGTCCTTGTTTTATCAAGTCAAGACCATGTTTCAACACTGAGCACATGGAAAAGCTTTGACGCTTCCTGTCAGAATAAAATCAATCCTGGTTACAACTGAGCGGATTTATTTAAAAATAAAATACACTGAAATTTACAACAATAGCATTGAGTAGATCCGATTAGTTTGCTGAATACGATGCGTTTTAATATTATCAAAAATATAAAAAGAAACAAATCGTCTTGTGTTTTATATTATTTTGCGCGTAATGATTTCTCACTTTTGAAGTGCGACCGATTTTACGCACAGCTTTCTTTTTTTGTTTTAAAATACCACAACTTTCCAGTTTTATTCACCCGAACGTTCTGCTAAACAGCATCACCAATACTCGCAAATGCATAATAAATGACTTCAAAAATATGAAATTTAGTCTCGGTCTGATGTGTTTACCCTCCAAACGCGGAACAAACACGTGCGTAAAATATTTGACTGTATAAACTTGAACGGGGTGCAGCCTCATGTATTGTCATCAAGCCACCAGAAAATTACTCCACCTCAGCACCGGGTCATTTTCATCGGAAATTGCTTTTGGCTGCTGGAGGGATAAAGCAATGCGGCATTAAAGCAAACATCTTGGTGTGCATACATAGTTCAACCTGCGTGGATAACACTATTATATACAATACTCGAGGAAATGTGCACTTGGGACACTGTGGATCCTCGTCATCCTGCCCATTTGAACCTCGACATCAATCAATTTTTTCTTTTTCTTTTTTCCTATCGCGCACATCACCAAATAAACGAGGATTTCAAAGCCATAATAAGCGACGCTTTTTCATTTAAAGGAAGCGATCTGGGTTTTATTACCTTAAAGGAGATCCAGATTAGATTCACCACAGTGCTGGTGATATTAAAGAGGGAAGGAGGGGAATGATGGTGGAAGCAGAGGCGGAGGAGGGGGTCGTGACGCCCGGCTGCCACTAGATGGCAGCAGAGGCCTTTTTGTAAAAACCTCTGTTTATACCTGCACACCGTCACTATCACAGCGCTGCAGCTTTACCGTCTCCTACCCAACGCGTGTCATCACGTTTCACTGTTTTCTATGAGCATAATTGCGGTTTATGACACTATTGTGGATTTTGAGATCATTTTGCTCTTCAAACCTTAATAAACAGTCCACAGGCACTGAGTACAATTTGTGTTTTACACTTAGGGAGAATTACGCACGGGGTTTGGCCGCTGTGTGGCGCAACAGGACAACTTGACGACTCAGTTTCATTCAGTGAGCCTAACTTGTCTGTGATTTAAGCTTTATACAGCAACATACAACAACATGACTATCTTCACTCACCTCTAACAGGGTTTATCAAACACAGGGTCACGGCTCAGTAACAGGATAAAAGACAATTGTCGCGATGTCACGCGAAATAGGACCGTCTTCCTTCCTATTCATCTAGTGAAAATAAATAAATAAATAATGTAGGAACCCTAACAGAAAAGACAAATGAGATGTGGGACCTTGAATGTCACTCAATATTTTCTAACAAAATTCACTGCTCAAATGTGCAAAGCTGCATCTCCTCACAGCACCAGAAAAAGCGTTCAAAGCGCCTCAAACTGGGTCAGATGACGTCGTTCCAACTGCACGAGGTGCACTCTCATTCAACGGTGCACCCACACCTGCAGGGGGCGTCGTTGGGTAAGAAACAGGCAGCAGCAGCAGCAGCAGCAGTGGGTGGGACAAAGGTGTCAGAGCTGCACAAGTTTACAAGTTTAAAGGGAAAATACACATGGAAAGGGAGATTGAAGCAGAAAGATGTTTAATTTCACCATATAATCTGATTTATACAGACTTTTTCATTGGATAAGTTAAAAAAACAAAACAAACAAACTTATAAATAAAGTTAAATAAGTTAAGTAATTATTAAGTTCATATTCAAATTCAAATTAATGTATGAGTTGTGAACTGGAGTAGCTCAGATGTTCTGCTATGTTCACTCAGTGCATGGGTCAAACACCCAAACAGGATAATTCAAAGAACCTTAATGTGCATGTGAAGCGCAGGACGCCCTTTGGACTGACTGACAAAGACACAAACATCTTTCCTTTGATGAAGAGGAACCAGAAGATCTCCAGCAGCAGTTTTAGTGCATCTCTAACTTTTGATCTGATTATCCAACAAACAAGAAGATATTTATCTTTATACATTTGGATTTTACCTTTAAGCTCATTGTTCCAGTAAAGTACTTGAAACATCAAGGTCATGTGCTTTATTGTGAAGTACAAAAACTGTTATTGCAATGCATTTTTCCATTTAGATTAATACTGTCAGACTGCTTGTTCTTCATTATTGCTATTTTAGAATCATCGATTGTCATCCACAACTCAAACTTTGTTGAAAAACCCTCTGTGTCATTTATTTATGACTTGAATGTAAAGTATTATGTTGTAGATAAATGTTTACAACCATGATTTTGTCGTTTGATGAGAGCGACGGATGAATTATGAAACAGATAGGGCTCAGAGAAGGAGGACACTCCTTACAATTTTGTATCATTCACATTGATTTACATTTTAGATATCTGTGTAACAGAATGTATTTATTTAGGTTTTTATATTAATTTAGTATTCTTGTTGACATTCTGAAATAATGTGACCCTTATGTGAAATAAAGGGGTGCTCATTGTCAAATATTAAGAACCGGCCCAGATTTATTGTTAAATGTGTGTATCTGGCTTTATCTGAGGCAGGCTAAGACGACCCGGTGGCCACATCATTTTGTGTGGTCCCTAAAGGAAATGCACAAATTGACACCAAAAAAACATACGCAATTACATTAAAATACACGAAAAAGACAATGAAAATAATCAAAATGACTCCAAAAACACACAAGATGACTAGAAAAACTCACAACATTTTCAAAACAACATCAAAAGTACAAAAATGGCAAAGAAAAATAAATAAAACAACAATACGTTAGGCCAAACTGCAACAAAAATACACAAAATAACTCCAAGAATAAACAAAATGACAATAAAACACACCAAAGCTTTTGTTCCTACCTGTAATTATGTTAAGATGGGTCATTATTTAAAAGAATGTTGATAATGTGGCCCTATTGGATCAGACAATCACATTTTTGTGGCCCCCACTGCATATAAGTCGCCCATCTCCGATCTGAGGTATGTAACACGAGTAAATGGAAAACGACGAGCCAGCAAAAACTGCTGAAACTAAGCAGTGATGACTGTTGAAGACGCTGATGGTGCGGTTCCATAAAGCTGGATGGACTGACAGCGACTCTGAGTGTTGATGACCCACAGCCTGCTCGGAGTCAACTCACTGAGGAAAGGAGTCAAGGTTCTTGACTCTGCTGAATGTTGGGATTAGGAAAAAAGCTCAGCGTGAGCAGAGACACTGGTGGGTTGATCCAGACGAGTGCTCAGAGAAGAGAAAGCATCAGCCAGGAGATCTCATACCAGACAAACCTTTATGGCTTCCTCATGTAAAATCCTGTAAACCTCTGTGAAAAAAAAAAAAATCAAAATACAAGTTGCAAATCGACTCTTTTTTTTTCATACTTGGGTTGTTTCTAATAAATAAAGTGTGGGTGTTATTTTAAAACACAAACAAATGACTTTGTCTTCATTATGGGTTCAACTTCCAGGAATAAATAAATGAGATAGGCTAAAATACATTTCTCACATTGAACAAAAAGGTAAACCCACTTTACAAACATGCTGCAAACAGGGAGCTTAAACTTCATGATTCACAATAAAAGCCCACACAAAGAAGAAACGTTAATAAATATGTGTTAATTATGACACCTGGGCATAATGGCAAAAAAAATATTTTTGGAAGGAAATTACATCACCAATTGGCTATACTGGCTATCTCCCCTTATATAATAGTTGTGCCTCCATGGACAAGGTGAATAAGCTCTTTTTCTTTGTAACTGTTGGAAAAGACTGGTGGTAAATTACAACATATTTAACACTTTACTTTGAATTATTCTAAGTTTTGCTAAAGTTTTCTGAGGTTACTTGTATTTATACATATTTACCCAATAGCTTTTGAGGTATTTATCTGTGACATAAAGATCAACAAATGCTGCTTCGACCAAGGCTCTGATTCACACAAGCCAAGGTTTCTCTGATCAAAACTCATGTTTTTTTTTTTTTTTTCTCACAGTGTTGGATTTTTCTGTTTAACATATTTCCTTCAAAAAACATTACCATGTATGTGAGGATGGTGCTTTTTGTGTAAACCTTGTGTACTTTGCATTCCTACTGTAAATGCTAACGTTCTCGTAGCAAAGAAGATACAGATGTGTTTTTGTTGTTGCTATTGCTGAAAAAAGAAAAAAAAAAAAAAAGGGGGGCGGGGAGAAAAAAATACATTGTTTATTTCAATATTACTTTATGTCTTTACACCACTTCTATTACAGTAAACAGCTTTGGTTCAGTATTTAAGTAGAAACGTAGACAGCGAGCAAGATATATTGACGCTTTTCTATGAAAAATAATGTGAATTACTATTATTATGAACTTATTTATACAAAAAATACTAAAGTGAATATAGTTATTCTTTCAAAAGAAAATGAAAAACACTATAAAGTTTGTTTATTAGTCTAGTTATTTATTGAAATACTTTTTTTGATCACAAGAAATTGCTTCTCTGTCATCCATAAAGTGCTCAATACATTTGACAACAGTCTTACAAATCTTCTTTTTTTTTTTTCTCCTTCGGTTGAATTGAAATCCTTCACATTTAAAAATACAAAAAATTATTTCAAGCTGCAGCCTTGATTGAAGGAGTTTGCATAATGTCATTGAAGTATATCTGTTTACAAGCATTAGTGGTGCTAAGCTAAAGCTAAAAGATAAAAACCTGTATGACCTTTAATCATTTTAATGCATACTTTGACTTTGAGTTCTCTCTTGGTTACGATCATGATGAATGCAATATCTTTCATGTTGGGGGGGGGGGGTAATAGCTACTGTGATGTTTTGCATGCAGACATTTAAATCCCACTCCTCTTTGTCTCTGCATTTCTGAAGTTTTTTCCTTTAAAAAGTTGTGCCGGTATCTTGTGCTTTGTTTGTCGACACATGATCTCACGTCCCATTGTCTTCTCTTTCTCAATGTTCCACCTCAGGACTTGAATTGTCATGTATAAAACCCACAGCCTGCTGCGGTCAGGTGGGCTGGACGGGCGGCCGTGCCAACAATCCAGTTCCCAGAGTTGAGTGTTTATGCCTGCAGTCGCTTATTGGATCGCCTCACCTTCTTCAGAGGATGAGCATGAGGTGCTTGAGATGCCTCCACTGCAAATGGATCCTGGGCCTTTGAGGCGGATAACGAGCGGCTGTCATCTGTTTCAGACATGCTTCAATCAGCACATGTGCTGATCAAAGAGCAGCACCGAGGCTGTTTCACTGATTCAAATCATCTCATTAACTTCCTGTTTAAAGAGGGCGTCTGTACAACGTGTGTGTGTGTGTGTAGCAGCCTGAGTCCACCATGTATTTGTGTGTGTATACTTGTAAACCCTGCAAGAATAAATAATGTGTTTTGAGCTGGAATTAAAGAATATGAAAGCTTGTGGATCATCTTTCTTTATTGTGTGGACCTTAGTTTGGCTCTTTCATTACACACTGTAATATCTGATATCACATTAGCATTAACCTCATTTGTCTCCTGCAGTCACATTATATTGTTTCTCTGACCATGTTTCTATCCACACAAAAGAAGCTCAGCAACACAAGCAGCTGCAGGAGACAACACACACACACACACAGACGGACAGAATGCAGTTAGCGTAGAAAAGGCCGTCAAGACTGGCATGCTGGCCCTTTAAGGGGCGGAGCCTTGCCCACAGGTGTGTAGCGAATGAGGCGTATCAGAGTTTACGGTCCTTAATTCTTAATCACTTTGAGTTTAGTTTGCAGTTTGTTGTTTGTCACTCACCCTACTGATGGTGTTTGTGCGTGAACTACAAGTAAGTTGTGTCGAATGTTATAAGCCAAGTTTGTGGTGAAATGAACCATTTTCACTGTTAGTTGCTGATATGCCCTGTTCACGTGAACACTTAAAGCTGATATCCGGAGTTTCTGAGAAATCTATGTTTATTTATGGTTCTTTTGAAATGCAAAAAAATACCTAACTAGTCTTTTACTATGGTCTACTGCCGGTGGTTATTCATATGCGTCACTGCATATAAGTCCCGCCTTCGTCCTAGACCCCTATACAAATGGAAACGAGAGCCATGATCGCCCAGCCAATAGGCTTATTTGTATTTATGTAGAGATTGTATATTATTGTTCTCTGTTTTACAACCACACTGGCATCAAAGTGTACATTTTTTTTATTTTTTTTATTTGCTTCTCACTAGTCATCTGCACTGCTGTCCTAAGAGTCGCCTCTAGTTTCACACCTGATGCATATTCTGACAATCACTTTATTTTGCACATTTAATGTTTGGACACTTTAATGACAATCACTCTTTTTATGTCTGTTTTCACCTATTGTTTAGACACTCAATGCTCATCTGCCATCACTTTATTTCTTTATTTCCGCACCTTTTCATGTTTGGACACTATAATGACAATCACTTTAATTTGCATTTGTAATTTGCACCCTTAATGTCTGCACTGGCTGTTTAATGTCCGTTCGTGTATATTATATATGGAAGGGAGGGAGGACAGCGCGTGTTTATTTCTTTTATTATTTTATTGTTTACTTTTACTGTTTATTTTACTTATTACTGTTTATTCTATCTATCTATCTATCTATCTATCTATCTATCTATCTATCTATCTAAAGGACAATCTACAAGTTCAAATCTGCATTAAAACCCCACTAAATCAACAAAGGACTGATTTTTTTGAGTTCTGATTGGACTCACCACAGTGATTTGACATTATCAACCAGTATTAAAACAGTCACTATTTTTCAGTTGGTTATAGCTACAAATCATTGTCATTTGTTTTTGTCCTTTGTCAGGATTTCCAAACAGGGTACATGGGGGTTTACTTACTAATAATAAAAAAAGTAGGAAAAAACCCTAGTTCCTGTATAGGCTTTTTTTTGGACAAATTCACTACAAACTAACTTTACTATTGCTAAATAAAAAACAATTTTTCTTGTAGTTTATTGAAGAGGATTATTTTATGCTGTAGAGGCCATTTTATCACACCTCTGACAATTGGAGACAATAATTGGCTACATTCTTACATAGGAGACTGTATTTACTTACTATTGAAGTAATCACATAAAAGTTGCATTGGTATTTAAAAAAAAGTAAAAGAAAAGTTTCCACTTTAAATTCCACTAATTGTTTTGAATTTGTGGATTAAGCCTTAGGTTCAAGACACAGTTAGGAGTTTAGGAGAGCTCGCTGTTCCACAAATGAAAAAACTATTAAATTATAGAGAGGGTACTTATGATAAGAAGAAGGTAACAGATTGGGAACCACTGTCTCTATGTCATCCTGAGAATTCCACAGGTTCTTCCCACAATTTAAAGAAATTGATTGGAATCTATAGATTGGCCATATAGGTTAATATAGTGGTTCCCAACCTGTTTTGGATTGTGCCCCATTTTATATCACCAATTTATGGGGACCCCAAATAATTACTTTTTGACAGAGGTGTCGTAGAGGTTTCACTCTAGCTTATCAGTCACCCAAAAACCAAATGAACCATACTTCATTCGAAAGCCTCTCTCTTGAAATTGTAATTCAAAAATTATTGGTTATAGCATAACGTCCTCCTGGTCCATATTCTGAGTTTTCTCTCTAAATTCTCTGACTTTCTCATTGATCTGGTGCTGAGCACTGATAAAGTTATTGTAGTAAGTTACTTTACCATTCATGTAATTATGAAAACAACAGCCTAAATAAATTAAGTACCTCACTATTCGATTTCAATCGGCTTTACACAAAATGTAAACAAACACAACTCATTATCTTAATCATGCCCTGCCCCTTGTTCATATGGATTCGATATGATCACCTGACAATAAAATCCTCAAAATCCTATTCTTTAAGATAATTTTTTGTTATCCTTTAAATTCAGATTATCAGTTTGCTTAAACTCTGAGAGAAGAATACACTATAGTAGATCACTGTCTGAAAAAGCTGTAGCTAGATTTAAAGATCCATATGTTATCCCAACAGAGAGTTGCTATCAATGTCCTATGACAGAGAAAATAGATGATCTTGTCAACAGTGCAATGTTGACACTGCTCTGGATGCTGTTGCTCAGCTTAAAAATAAAAGGATATGTCATAAAAAGGTCGCTCCTTGGTATAATTCTGAATTGCGTCTTTTAAAAGAGGCATCCCGAAAATTGGAAAGGAAGTGGCTCTCTTCAAACATGGTAGAAGATAGAGTTCATATTGCTGGAGAAAGAGTTTGTTCGCTTACAGTATTAAACAAATCTCAAGGACAGCCTTCTTCCACCTCCGTAATATCTCTAAAATCAGGAATATCTTGGTCCAGAGTGATGCTGAAAAACTAATCCATGTATTTGTTACATCTAGAATAGATTATTGCAGTTTTTCACTGTCAGGATGTCCCAGTAACTCACTAAAAAGTCTCCAGTTAATTCAGAATGCTGCGGCTAGAATACAGGTACTAACAGGAGAGAGGATTTTTCTCCAGTATTGGCTTCCTGCAAAATCTAGAATAGAGTTTAAAACCCTTCTGTTAGCATACAAAGCTCTACATGATCAAGCTCCTGTGTATCTTAGAGACTTGTTAGTGCCCTATCGTCCAGGCAGAAAACTCTTGTGGAACCAGCTCCCAGTCTTAGTACGGGAGGTTGCTACCCTCTCCACCTTTAAGGCTAAACTCAAAACCTTTATTTGCTAAAGCATATACCGTATAATAGCGTTAACATAACCACTAGAATCAAAGCCCTAAACCTAAATATAGGAACTAAAAACTAAGATCATATAATAGAACACAAACACTATATTCAAACACAATCCAACCATAGCTCTAATGGGTTGCAATGGGTGAAGTCCAGTAAAACAAAGTTGTGCTGGGTTGTTGTCAACCCTCCACTTCTGAACCACGTTGTATACCCATCACATTGCTCACACTGCTTACACACCATTTTCACCGATGTCCACCGCATACTCATTCCACTGCATTCTTCTTATTATGAATTTTATATTTTGATAGCGCTTTGAGATGACTTTGTTGTAATTTGTGCTATATGAATGAACCAGCGCGCGTTTAGCGCAGACTTTCAAAAACTGCCAATCAGATCTGCACGTCTCCACGGAGACACTGTTCCAAATAGATAATGGTTTTCGGAAGTATGTTGATCAGTCTGTTTGTGTGTGTGTGTGTGTGTGTCTGTTTGTGTCCACGATCGTACACTGATGACATCACTGTTGATGACATCATCAGTCCTAAACCAATGTTTAACGGGAGTTCCACAGTGTGGATGGGAAAATGAATGGGATGTATATCTATATGTTTTCTTTTGGTATCCAGAACATGACCAAAATTTAATCAGCTGCTCCTTGACCCATTATATAACTTTTCATGTTATCGTGTACACAAACAGACAAACACACGCAAACAAACTGACCAACATACTTACCGAAAACCGTTTTTGTTTTTGAAAGTAACAAACAAGCACACATATCAAAATCACCTCATGACTTTTCAAGCTATCTATAAATTTTCCCCTAGTAGCCAGATATCACTAAAATGTAATCAGTTGTTCCTTGTCCCATTATCAACAATTCCTGAAAATTTCATTGTACAAGTAAGTCATACATAAAAGCTCAATTAAATAGAACTCAAAGTAAACGTTAATAGTTACTTTCACCCCCCCATGTTTATTTTAGTAATACATTTTGCCACGGTTCCCTTGCATACAGTAAACATCTTATGTATAAACTTAAAAAGGAAGAGATCAAATGTTGCACGACTGTGAACTTAATGGTTGGGTGTAGAAATGTAATGAATTATTTTACTTCTATTAAAACATATTAAGTACAAGTGAAATTAATGTTTTAGGAATATACTGAAAAAAAGTACAAGTACCCATAAAAACAACTCAATTATAATAAAGTGAGTACTTGTAATCCATTACTTTTACCTCTGCTTTTTCATCATGTTTGTCATACTGTGTAACAAACAAACCAGGATTAGTGCACAAAGTGACAAGATGCACCAGCTCAGATATGTTTATACTACATTCTTTTTATTTTTTTTCTTACGTTTTTTCTTTCTTCCTTTTTTTATGCTGCATTTTATTTGAACTAGATTTATATTTGAGAAAGTGAAAGTAAATGATAGTTGCTTAAGTTTGTGTTTTAATTTTGAAAAAAAAAAAAAAAATGTAAACATTTAATTTTAAACAGTAACTATTTTTTTATCATTTCAGGTGACCCCATTTAAATTACAGGCGACCCCATGTGGGGTCACGACCCCAAGATTAAAAAACACTGGGTTACATTAGGTGTTTGTTTTAGCGTCCCATTAGCAGCTATATTAAATGCTCTCCAAAACCACACTTGACCTCGTCTTGTTATTTGTTTTCTCATGTTGTACAGTTTGAAACATTTAATTCACTTATCATAAATCTATGTACAGTCATATAAAAGTAAATATGACTCAATAAGAGAGCCAGTGAATGCTGAGAGTCCAACACTTTGCAAATGGTTTTTTTTCCACTTGAATTGCACTAAGATTGTATTTGTGTATTCTGATTATATTTTACAAAAATGATCACTGAAAAAAAAAAATATGTCGCTCAGATTAGCGAAGGTTACACGTTCTGCTAGTTTGCATTTATTCCCCGAGTGCTTATTTAAATGTGTTTATAGATAACTTTGTAAATGGAAACATTTGTGCCAGTGATTCTCTATTATTGTTCATAATACAAATATTATTATTAATAAAAATGCAAAAATTATGAGTTGCACCAAAGAGGCTTCAAGACACGCAACAACATTTTTACAACCAATCCAAATTTTGTTTATTTTAGACTGACTTGAAAACTGTAGGCGAGCATATTCATATTTCCATCATGTAAGAAAAAAATGATCTGTTGTTTATGGAGGAAGAATTAAATTTGTGGTTATTTATTATGTAAAACATCCTGTCACCGTAAGCTTTTTTCAATCTGCAAATTTTACACTTAAAAGCTGCCATTTACTATTTATACAGGTAAATTAACTATGATTTACAGCCATTGTTTGTTTGACATGACAGTGAAACAAAGTGACTGATTTATTCCATAATATTCAAAAGTCTTTGATGAATATTTTACAAAAAAGTACACTACAGCTCAATGGTTTCCAACCACCAGACTGCAGACCAGTACCGGTTCCTGGACCTTTTGGTTTTGGGCCGCAAAGTAAAAAAATAATAGTGTATTTTAATTTTTTTAATGGAAAGTACTTAATTATCATGAGCATTCTGGGTATTTTATTTTGAAAAATTGCCACCTCCACTTTTGCATGCATCACTTTTTCACTTGACTGCATGTGGTCTATGGCTTACAAGTTGAGGAGGTTCTGTGCCCAACACCAGCTAAAGCAAAAAGGACACATTTTGGATGCACAGTTGGAAGCAGCGATCCTGTCATGCCGAACTGCCGTTAGCATAGCCGTTAGCGTCGGATGAAAGTACACTTCCGGGTCACGTACTTTGGCGTTTTCCGTTTTTTCATTTTGGTTTTGGAAACAAATATCAAATAATGAGTGTTTTTCATGTTTTTGTTACATAATAAAACGAATGAACGAATGATACACGGATTCTATTCATTATACATTAACTTGAAATTAGTTTTAAGCGGCTTGACACAAATTTATGCTGTACATCATGATAAGAAACTGTCACGCAGCACAAAACCATTTTGTGCCAAGCAGCACCAAAAAAATATGAGGAAATCGTGTTCCTATGCACGAAAATGTACATTAATGAGAGTTTCCTGATCCGTGTGAGATATTGATAATATTGACGAATGTTAGAGAAAGGCAGAAGAACAGAAATGTATGTATTGGTAGATGTAATAGAGTTTGCAGAATAAATCTGAAAATACAGAACATACAATTAGAGCTGGGCGATATATTAAGATTCAAGATATACCGAGTTTTCTATTTTGGGTGGTATAGAAAATTACAATATCGCCTATATTGATACATATATAAATTTGTATAGCTTATTTTGTTTTTCAAATACTTGTCGTTGTCGCTGCTTTCACTACTTCTCAGAACAGCATTAAAAGCACAGTTAGTGGATTACTGAGTGTGTTCTAACCCAGACTTTCCCCTGAACCAGCCACACTACAGAACTCACTCACACATGCTGTCCCTTAGAGGAGAAACAGACTAAACTGGCACATGTTGTGCAGGTTTTATTTGAATAAATATGCCTGTGTGACACATTTAACCCACCTTTCTGGACAGACTTCATTTGAAATGAAATGATCAAGATTTATATTACTGTATATCTCCATTTGAGAAAAAATATTGAGTTTTGGTCCATATCTCCGAGCCCTACATGCAACTTACACCAGGGATTAGCAAACTAAAATATACATTCCTCTGTAACATGGGGAAAAAAAAGATAAACTGAGAAAGTTTGTGCAAAGTGATGCTTTTTTTTTTCAAAGTGATGCTCCTGAAGGACATTGTGTCCATTTTCATGTTTTCTTAGCAACAGCAGAAGTCGTGCAGGAATCTTTAAAAAGACTCAGACGGAGGATGTAGAGAGGAGGATTCCTGTGTGCTCGTTTTAGAGCACACTTTCCTGATGGTTTCAGAGACGAGGCCAGCCAAGCATTTCAAGTGGCAGAGCAGCAATGTGGAGGAGAGCAGGTTGCGTAATGATCAGGTGAACAAGATGACATCAAGCGTCCTTAGACGGTCAGGGGCCGAGAGCCGATGTCCTTCCAGACTGAAAGAAGTACTGAGACGAGACAAAACCAACAGGCATTAGTGCATGTACTGCTCCACTGTGTGTGTGTGAGACACACACACACATCAAAAAAATAAAGTCACTGCAAACATTTTATTTGTCTTTTCTTAAAAAAAAAAAAATTAAACAATTTTTCTCACAAACACCATATATTCATCAATAATACATGTCTAAATGTATAACTGGAAATGTATGAAAATTTATTTGATTTGTTCCATATCGTAATTTTTTGGGTGCCGAATTTAAATCGATTTTTTTTTTTGAACTTGCTTTTTTTTTAAAAAAATTTATATATATATATTTCTCTTTTTTATTATTATTATTTATTTTTATTTTTTTTAATCAATATTTTTGTGTATTTGTGCAATATTTCAGTGGTTACAATGCTTTCAATGTGTTGCATGTACTTGATTTTATGATGGCAGTGTGTAATGCCTGCAATATTTATGCATGCATAGGTATTTTATTTTCATATAATCTGTTCAGATCAGTGTTTAAACTGATACAATAGGATAAATAATTTTTATTTTTGTGCATTGTCAGTAACTCAGGGTGATTTATCCTTGATGTTCTCACTTACAGTTGTTACAATGCCGTCATTATGTTGTCATGGTTACTTTGAGACTTAGTAGTTTCAGTGAGAAAGAAATGTAACGCTGCACCTTTTTTTTTTTTAGTGAAAATGTGCAAAAACACTAATAATAATAATAAATAGGATGTTTTGACGCATATAGTTTGGACTCAATTTGTCCTCTGAATGATCAATATCTTCTGATGAACATATACAGCAACTTGATTTTTCATCTCTATGTTTAATTTTGATATTAACTAGGTAGAATATCTCGATATATCGTGATAATATTGTATCACGACCCTACATATCGTGATATGTATCGTATTACAACATCCTTGCCAGTACTCACCCCTACTATTTAGTAAAGTTAAATACTGCTGATAAAGTTTGAATATACTAAATAAACCATTTTTAAATGTTGGTTTTCACTGAAACATTGTGACAAATGTTTTCAAGTGTTGCAGATCTTGTGTACGGTGAGGTCAGTAGTATGTTCTATATCCTAGGTTCTCAAAGTGGGGTACGGGTATCCCCAGGGGTACGCAAATTGTCATGGGGGGTACGTGATTAGAAATGTTAAAAACATTGATTAATGTACCCAAGTTTGTATATCCAAGCAATAAGTGACATATCAGTCCCTGCTGGATTTGCTCTTTCAAATTTAAATAATTTTGTGGAAATTGTGTTGAATAATTGCAGGAAAATTTAACAATTTTATATTTAAATCGACTGCAGTCTTTGGAAAAAGCATGGGAAAATTGCAATTTTCCAAATATTGTGGAATATACATTGAATTTGTGTATTTAGATATCTGAGATATCCTAGCTTATTTATCTACAACTGAATTATTTGGTAATTTGGACAATAATTTATGTTTTTGATGGTCTAAAGGGCCAGATTTGTGCTGTAGCATTACATTATTATGTTTTTAAGTGTGCAGGAGTAGGGGGTACATGGCTTCAGGTTAAATGTCTGAAGGGGTACGGGGGTGCGAAAAGTTTGGGAACCACTGTTCTATATAATATGATGTATAAATAAAAGGTATCTTAAAAACGCAAGGTGGATTTTCTTTCAAATTCAATGGAAATCAAACAACTGTATACAATTTAGGAAAACATAAAGTGTTTCATGTTGAAACCTCAACATTTCCTACCTTTTAAAGTTACTGCTAGCCTTCATTATTATGTTAGCCTCTAATTAAAGTGAAACCGTGAAAATGTAGAATTTAAGAAGTGCTTATAGCCCTTAGGGCTACACGGTACCTATGAAGTAGCTCACAGTTTCAGAAAGATTGGTGACCCCCTGTTTTTGATAATAATAATAACAATCATGCAGAAATTATGTTTTCAATAGACTAATAAATGACAAACTGATAACCGTGGAAACGATTCAGGAAGAATGAAGCTAAAGGAACACATCACATACCAACTTGAACACAGAACTTGTGTTTTTAAAGAAAAACATGCACCATATGCCATTTTAATGAATACTTTCCCCCTTTACAATGTATAACTATACCCTACAGTATACATGCACCTGTGCTTTTATGATGTATGTGTGCACCTTCATTTTCACCTGCTGGAAAAGCTGGCCTGTTTGGTTCTCCTGTCATTTACAGGCAGACTGTGCAGCTAAATCCCTCTCGAGTACCATGAGGCCAGCAGTATGTTGTTTTTAGGGTCACTCCAAAAAGGACAAAAGGCAGAGGAAGCCCATTTCAGGCAGTTTTTTTTTCCTCTTTCATGCACTAAAAAACATGTATGGACTCATTATTAGGGTTAATAATATTCCTTAGGGGTTTAGTAATTTAAATGCTATTTTTTAAAAAAGCATCTGTCCCACAGTTGAATTTACATAGTGTTGTTCACTGTGATAGTTTTTACTCTTTGCCGCAATATTGTTTTCATTTGTTAAAGACAAAGCAATTTGTGTTTTTTAATTAAATAAAAAAAAAAATGAATGCTGTAGTGATTATTACACATTTTGTGTTTTATATCTTCTCAAATGACTTGATCATCATCTTTAGGTGGGTTTATTGAAGCTTGTGTTTTCATGTTTCAATTTATATAAAATCAAAAGTTTGACTTTGGATAAAAAAAAAAAAAGTGTTGTACTTTTTGTAATTAATACAACATGATATTGTGATTAATTCAAATGTAGTTGTTTTAAAGTTGTAGTAGTTTTTAATGCTTTACCCATCAAGGATTTATTTCCTGATAATAATAATAATAATAATAATAATAATAATAATAATAATAATAATAATAATAAAAATAAAAATAAATAAAAATAAAAATAAAAATAAAAACAGGGTTAAGCACTATTTAAATGAGCCAGAATGATATTTTCTTGACAAATATTTACTTGTTATTCACGATAAAGACAAAAGACAATTGCATTTACAATATAATCACAAGATTCTTCCTCTATTTTATTTTATATTAGACAAACAATTTGTTGCATTTTCAGAAAATAAACAACAAATTCCCTTTACAAAAAGTAGTGGCAATTGGCTTGGGCTCCATATTTCAGATGACAGTTTGTGGTGTGTTCTTCTATCAGTTGGGATCAATACATTCAAAATTTGAAGTAGTTTAGTGACGCGTTTGTGTGGATTCCTGGAAATAATGGTGGGCTATCAGATGGTTTATGCAATAAAAGCATCCCAGAGTGGGGACAAACACTGGGACAAATACACATGCAAGCTTGTGCCTGATCACATTTCCATCATTGAATTATAGTCTGAAAAAGTTTCAGATCGATTTGAAACTTTAAATTAGAAGATACATCCCTCCACTTGTGCATGAAATCAAAATGAACACTTGAATTTTTTTGGGCATCAACAAGCAAATCCTCCATGAAGATGAAAGCAATTTGCATGTAAAACCGTGTTCGATTATTGTTATTTTTGATTCCTTTACCACATCATTTGGACAATTTAGGTATAAACTATGTCTCATTGTGCAGCTTTTTTTTTTTTTTTTTTTTTAAACTCAAGTTTTCAGGTTGGATCACAATACGCTCACCTAAAACATTTCATAGGTTCCTCCAAAATGCATTAGTCAACAGAAAACCTTTGAAACACATCAGTGTAACATAGACAAATGCCTGCCAAATATTCAACAAAGCAAACAACTTCTGAAGAATGTTTTAAAAGTTAAATTAAAAAAAATAATAAAAAAATCTACCAAATCTCATTATGTAAAATGCTCAAATCATGTAAATGTATCCTGCTTTCGTAGAATTTCCAAATAAGATCAATCCGACTATGAGAGCTGAGTGGAAAAAAGCTACTGTGAGCCACAGTTGAGTCACAAACACATTTGTTTACCTTGCCTTCACAGTGGCCATAATTGTAGAGCACAAAAGAGGACCAACCAGGTCCACTTGGAACCAAGTACCAGGTCCAAACGTGCCCTGAGCTTTTGTTGAGTTGTGCATTTTGCTGATCTGTGTGTTGTGTGTGTGTGTGTGTGTGTGTGTGTGTGTGTGTGTGTGTGTGTGTGTGTGTGTTTTCTAACCGCTGTTACAAAAGAGAGCAGCTATGCTCAAATATTGGCACTCAAAGACAATGCAGAGGGCAGCAGCCCTCGCACAACCCTGAGGACCTGACATTTAATGGAGCGAAGTCTGTGTCCAATGCACAACGCTGACATTTGTTGGATTATGAGGATTAAAATCCCAAACAAAGGGACAAAACTGTTGAAGAAATCAGATTTTGTATGTGCATTAATCTGCAAATATGCTTCATTGTTAGATCATGTCTATCACCATTATCATGATAATGATTTCAAATAATTATTTTCATCTTGTCTGATTATGGGGTCTCAGATTCATGCAAATCAGGCATGTAGAATTCACACAAATGAATGTCTTTTTTCTTGTGTTTTAAAGGCAAACAGCTGTTGACGATATATAGAAACATCTGACAATTTTTGTGTTCTATTTGATATAATCAATCTCTGAATTATAATTTAACAACTGGTGTGACTGTGTTCAGATCTTCATACAGCATAAAAACCAAGAAATAGGCACAAACCACATTATACGCACTAAGCAGTTTCTAATAAAAGCTATAGAGTTTATCCTTGAGTAAATCACAGATTATTAATTAATAATTTAATATCATGAACACATTAACCTACAAATGTAGATATATTAGAATTATCCTAATTGTTTTGAGCAACTATATTATTAACTTCTTAAAATAAATCACACAATTCTATTGGACAATAGGTGCAGTTTCCAGGACTTAATTTGTATGCACAAAACCTTTTTTTTAAATGTAGATACTTAACTACATTTTTTTAAATAATAATAATAATGAAATGTATTTCATACTGTCAAATATTACAGTGGGTCATAATATATTTGTGACACTTGTTTTTTTTTTGTTTTGTTTTTTTTGCTTAAATTGAAAATGAATGTCACAAAAAAAAAATTTGGTCATTTAATAAAAAATAAAATAAAAATAAATAAATAAACTGTGACATATTTAAAAGAAACATGAAACTTAAATGTTATATTAAAGACAAATGCGGTTTTTAATTAAAAGTATAAGATGGACATTTATCTTACCTCCAGCTCAGCCTCCAGAGTCTGATTCAAACCTTTTCTGCGACCCTATCAATATAAAAACGAACATTTAAGCAGAACGATGCCATGACAGCAGCTTTATTTCTTCTGTTCTCCGTTTCTCCCATGTTGTCAGATTATGATCAGCATCCAATTAAAGCCCATGTTCTTGTTTTGTGGTGGCCTATTAGCATCATTTCGTCCATTAAGCGACATTAATTGTGAATGAATGCCAACTCCCGCGGAAGAATACGGCCTTGGAGAGCTCTGTCACATACTTTCTCCACTTGGGAGGACCTTTAACCTACTCAGCAGAGAACCGCACCGTTTCAAGTAGCGCTGCTGAAAGATACGCACCTGCCCGCTTTCTCCTCTCACACTGCGCCGCGGTTTAAGAGGAGAGAAGTATTTGATCTAAATGCTGCTGCTCTGACTGCAAACCACACATTTATGGTTGAAAAGGTTCGAAAGATGTGGTTTGAATCCGAAGAATCTTCATTAAAAAATTAAAAATTTTTTTTTTTTAAAAAAGGCCCGAGATTGACGCACAAGTTTGATATTGTTAATTACTTTCTTTTTTAGATCAATGATCATTTCAATGATAAAAGCAAACATCAGCCATAATTCTATGTCAACATTCCAAAAAAATAGAATTAAAAAACTTGATATATATATATTTTTTTCAACCAATATATAAATAAAGGTTTCCAATACGTTTCTTATTCTTATTCTTATCAATTTGATAACACGCTAATGGTGTTTTTTCCCCTCCCATTCCAAAGACATATAACAGAAAAGTAAAAAAAAAACAACAAAAAAAAAAGAGTAATGGTTCAATGATGATAAAACTGCATGATAAACAGAAGAGAATGGCATTGCCAAACGCTGTGCGTAAATTACGCACGGAATATATGTATATTTTTTAGACCAGTTTTACTTTGTCTTATTATTTAAAGAGATTAAAAATGATATATTGTTAAGAAGCAAGATAAACCTTCATTTGAGAGTAAATAAATCTCTTCGGTTCTGAACTCTGCACTGGGGTTGCAGGTCAGGACCCTGGTCCTTCAGCTGTCTCTCCACGTCTCTCGGGGTATTGAACTAGCAACGACGAGATGGAGAAAGGCACTTCAGAAAGCAGGCGTTTGGGATCTATCTGCTACAGTATGGCTGAGGGGGTGGGGGGGGGGGGGGAGATGATATCAGAAAATAGTTTTGTCTGCAGGACACAAGCTACAATAATGCATAAATGGAGCTGTTATTGGGGTCCAACGACCCTGAAATGAGCCAATAACGGGTGTGAAGATGATCCTTGCATTAAACAACAATTGCGTAAATATAAGAACAATATTTATACCTTTTTTAGATTCATATTCTATTAGAATTGTACCGGCTTCATTGCATTTGGTGCGCATGGTGGATCATTTGTATGGATAATTCTTCACCTCCTTAAAATATGAATTACAACTAAAGTGGTGTTTTCCCAAAAGAAGTGCCTTATTCTGTAAGTTAATATCTTTCCGTGTGCGTAAAATGTTGTTTTTTTCTGAATTTTGGAGATGATTCAAATATTTGCTATTATATTAGGGGTTGGTTTAACTCTTATTTAATATTTACAATACATAAATACACAACTTCCGAACCATGCACATATTTATCAAACTCTTTTAACTAAATGGAGATGTTTTTTTTTTCATGCGTATTTTTCATTCACCAACCTTTCCTTGGCCTCCCTCACGATTCCTGCGCGCGCCACTTGCATCCACATCTCCTGAAGTTAACAAGATAATTTAGTCTTAAAACCACAATAATATTCACTTTTTAAAAAAAAAAAAAAAAAAATGTTTTTTTTTACGCGCGGCAGACACACAACCATGCAGCTCCACATTTTTAATGGATCCTAATGTGGAGGGTTTGTGGACCAGGGTCCTGCTCTCTGACTCTGTAATCCACGGGGTTGAGAGGTTTGGTTCATTTACATATGGTTAGAGGTCTGGGCCGAGGCCTACCTTTCTGTGCTACTTGAAAAAAAGACGCTATAGCTTTTGTTAGTAAAAGAGTGGGGAAAAGACGCACAGGGGGTCTGGGAAGAAAATAGATATTGGGAGTTCAAAAATTGGGTTTTATTTGATAAGAGAAAGAAAGATTTCAGACTTTAAAACAAGGTTGCAGGTTTTGTTCTCACCCATCAAACCTGCTGCAGTGCATGAAAAAAAGAGAGAGAGAGAGGAAAACCAGACTCGTGTGACGACGATTCGTCTCAATCTGCTCCTCGTCTTCTCCATGTGGCGCCATAATTGATGGCTGACCATGTCACATCTTCATTTGCTCAATTAAAGCTGCCATGCCATACTAAATTACATTAGTGTCTCCATGCAGGAGGAGTGCTTCACGGAAGGTTCCTGCACATTTCTCAACACCTGCTTCCTTCCTTCTCTGCAAAGTGAGGATGAAAAATCCAAAAGTGAGTGAAAATGTACCATCCCGCTTTTACATGATCAGCATATTGATCAGTCCTCTCTGGGCGCATATATACTGTACGTCTTTAAAATGCCCCAATTTGAGGCCGCCATTGGAAATATGTATTAACTGCAGTTCTTTATTGTCATTTGTCTGTGCACTCTTTCTCTTTTGACCCGCTTGTTGTGAAGCTCTTCTTATTCTTCCCCTGGCGCCAGTCAGTTTGCTGAGAGATTACAATGTCAGGTCAACACTGCAGAGTGTCATTGATGCATGTTGACCACATTAAAGTGTTTGGAGGCTTGCGTTGTAGCATCCACGTAATATATAAAAACACATTTATGAACCAAGGGATTTCAGTTTTAAAGTCAAAGGTTAGGTTTAGCAACCCAGAGTTTTATTCAATTATTATTAATTAGCCTATACATCTTTTCACCGGTTAGACGCTCTGTCCATAAAAGTGTGTGAACTGCAGGTTCGTAAATCTGGCTTGTTGCCCAATAATAATAATAATAATAATAATAATAATAATAATAATAATAATATTTTACTGCAGTGCATGTTGTCGACAGAAACAGTTCATTAAAGTGACATGTTATTCATTTTATGTTTAACCCCCCCCCAAAAAAAAACACGCAGTTTAATTCAGTGGTTGTTAAAGTAATAAAATAAATACACCTTTATTATTATTATTATTATTATTATTATTATTATTATTATTATTATTATTATTAATAATAATAATAATAAATAAGCATGCAAACAAATAAATAAATAAATAGATACATAATTAAATAATTGGTTAAGTATGGTATGCTATATAAATTGCTATAAAATGATGTCTATATCTATATTCACTATAGGAATGAAAGTGTATGCATCAAAGCTTGTATTAAATACTTCATTTGTATTGCAGCGATATTTGTTTATCATGAATATCCTCTTTTTAATGTTTCAATCTTTTTTCCCCATATATGAAGTGCCATTTTTCTTCTTACACTTGCTGCTCTATTATTCAAAATTTCCCAACTGTGGGACAAATTAAGGACTATTTTACTAAATGTCATAAGAATATAACAAACAGTAACACAGACTCATTATCATCAGTATAAGATGTTGGCAGAAAAGTGAGGGTCATCTTACTGATATTATACATAACATGCAGGATACTAGCTCAAATATGACTTGTGTGCAGGTGGTTCACAATTATTACATTAAATAATATGTTATTTGAGATCTGTTTGTTAATATTTATTTTTTATTACTTTGACTTTATGGAAATGTAAAGGAGTTAAATTCTCATATGTTTCCCTCAAATAGTTTAAAAGTCCCTGTACCAGTGTTGGCAGGCACAGCCGTAAATGTCCACACTGTGCACTTTCCCCTGTTATTCCCTTCACAGTATATCATTTGAACGTATTCGGGCTTGTCCCTCACTGCAGGGCTAAACTGATGCTCAAGAAGCACAAATGAGGCGGCCATACAACTTCACTGTGGCTCTTTGATGATACTCGGTGGCCCTCATGTCTGTCCAAAGTGCTCTTAAAGTTTCTAGAAAGAGAGAAATTCCCCCTCATTGACGCAAAAAAAATAGTGTGGATCAGCTGGATATGTATATGCTGAAAAGGGCGAGATATTAAATGTGAGGCTTTTGTTGATCTATACAGGTTAATGTGCAGCAAAGTGATGTGTTGATGAATAATTTCCCTTAAAATGTCAATGACGATTGTTGGCCGGTTTCGCTCCGCCCCCTTATGTTTGTCGTAAACCTGGCTCCTGGCTCCAATAAACCCGGGCTAAGAGCGCCCTGGGCTCGCCTCCTTCTCGAAGGCGATCAATAGGATCTCAGGCGCACTACAAGCACTCTCTTACGTAGACATCCACCAAGGAGAGAGCCGATACAACAACACAGTTGATCTGCTCAAACACTAAAAATCTACCTGCTTTCTGAAACATGTCGTTGAGCCCAAAGCACACAACGCCTTTTTCAGTGACAGATATTTTGAGTCCAATCGAGGAGACCTACAAGAGGTTCAGTGGCATGGACGGCACTGGGAACCTAACCTCTCCACTGGGAGCCTACCGGCAGCCTCAGGTGTCTCAGACCGGCATGCAGCAGCACTCCATGGGCCACAACGCCTCCGTGGCCACCACTTACCACATGCCGCACACCGTCTCCCAGTTCTCCCACAGCGCAATGGGAGGATACTGCAATGGAAGCATTGGCAACATGGGAGAACTCCCGTCGTACCAGGAAAGCATGCGGAATAGTGCAGCAGCAACAGGATGGTACAGCACCAACCCGGACCCAAGATACTCCACAAGTAAGTTTATTGTCTGCTTTTACGCACGCACTTTCACATGGTTCTGTTTAAGAAAACTCATTTAAAGCATCCAAATGAGATACATTTTTGGAGTTAGATATTAATGTAGATACAGCACAATATTTACATTTTTTTAACAGATAATTGTAAAGATAAAATAATTAAATTAGATAAATATGGTTAGGTATTAAACTGAAATGTAGATCATAATTTTATTTAACCATGACCAATAACGTGAACGTGATACTAATTTATTATTATTATTATTATTATTATTATTATTATAATATAATTAATAATATATAATAATAATAATAATATAATAATAAATAATATTTTTGTTCACAAAACTAATTGTTTAGGATATTTCTGCATGATTCCAACAAACCTTAAAAACACAAATACAACAAATACTATTTCTACTTCAGGCGACATATAGTGTTTTCCTCTTCTTTTCATTGAACGCATGTTATTTGTATGTATATGTTTAAGTTTCTAGATTCATGGGACCTTCCACAGGTATGAACATGACGGGGATGGGGAGCCTCACAGGGATGGCGGACGCCTCCAAAGCCATGCCAGCCCTGCACGCTGCGCCCAGGCGGAAGCGGCGCGTCCTCTTCTCCCAGGCGCAGGTCTACGAGCTGGAGCGGAGGTTCAAGCAGCAGAAGTACCTGTCGGCACCCGAGAGGGAGCACCTGGCCAGCATGATTCACTTGACTCCGACCCAGGTGAAGATCTGGTTCCAGAACCATCGGTATAAGATGAAGCGCCAGGCCAAAGACAAGGCGGCGCAGCTGCAGCAGCAGCAGCAACAGGATGGAAACCTGTGCCAGCAGCAGCAGCAGCAGCAGCAGTCTCCCCGGCGCGTGGCCGTGCCAGTGCTGGTGAAGGACGGTAAACCGTGCCAGAACGGCTCCAACACGCCGACACCGAACCAGCAACAGGTGCAACAGAACCAGCAACAGAACGGAGCAGGGTGGTGCTCGGGTCCTCGACAGGCGGCCTAGGCCATCAGAGCCAGCAGCAGGTGAACGCTTTGGAGCTGGAGGAGATGTCCCCCAGCCCCCCCTCACTGCACAGCCAGATCAACATGGGCCAGATAGACACGTCTGCTGTAGATTACACCAGTAATATGGTCAGCTCAAACCTCCTGTACGGCAGGACGTGGTAGGACCTCATATACAGTATATACTGTACTGTCACTTTTTCATTTTTCTATTTATATATATTATATATATATATATATATATATATATATATATATATATATATATATATATATATATATATATTAGTAAGGTGACCCTTGGTGTCTCTCAGGGCTGCAGCAGACTCGCACTATGGCTGATCAGAGGCACATTTTCTTGACATCTCTGAAAGAGGACAGTCTATTTTTGAAAACTGCCCTTCCAAGCAGCCTCCCTGTCGTTTCTGGACTTTTTTTTTTTTGTTTTGTTTTTTGTAATCCATGTCTGGGACCTTCTACTTCCTTATGATGTTTTAAACGTGTATAAACTCTGACGGTGAAACCCAAAGTGATGCTGCTTCACTTGAGTTTCTGGACTTAAAGGGGTGACGGTGATCAGGTCCGAAGTACAGAAAACCATGCACCACCCCATGGATAATCTGGTATTTTATCATATTAATATTGTAAACTAATGTATTCATTTAGACTTACTGAATAAAGTAGGAACTTGTACATTTGGTTAACACACGAGGATGCGTTTACCTGTATAATATCCGTCAATGCGTCTATACTTTTTATGTTTTCTTTATTCTTTTTGTAAGTTAAAAAAAAAAAAAGAAGAAATAAAAAAAAAAAAAAAAAAAAAAAAAGAGGATCAAAATGCGTGATGGCTGCTGTATTTGTTTCGAAACCCCAAATGAACGTAACAATAAATAACTTGAAGTGTGAGAGCTATTCCTGAACAAGTAATTTTTGGAGTGCATTTTCATTATGTTGTGATTGAGACCAAATTAAGGTGGGAAGCAAGGTCGATGAGAGGGCCAGCATTGTTCAGGTGACATGTTGGAGGGCTGCCTTTCATGGAGACGTCTGCACGAGTCTCACAGCGGCAAAACAGCCTGTTCTTTTTAGTGGTTTTTTTTTAAATAATAATAATACTAAAATCACCCGCAATTTCCAGCAGGTTTTAAACAGACTTTGATTCTGGGATTTGTTTCATTGTTTTTCCCTCACGTTTTTATAATAACCCTTTGCTTCTATTAATGTTATTATTTTGTAAAAAGGCAAAATCTGTTTTGTTGCAGTTTAATGAATCATTTTTTGTTCATTTTTTCCTTAAAAAAAAAAAAAAATTACAACAATTTGATACGAAGATATCTAATTTATTATTATTATTATTATTATTATTATTATTATTATTATTATTATTTTATTATTATTATTATATCAAGCAGCCTAAAACAACCCCAGGCTTTTGTAATCTTTTTATAACCGAATTTTAAAAAAACCTAATTTGTTATTTCAGTATAGTTATTGCCTACAAATATTTATTGTTGTTATTAAAAAGAGTGCAACGAAAAGTCAACTTTTAAACATTTCTTAAATTGACTAGAGATTAATTTCATATAAAATAAATTCATTTATGGGTAAAATTTCATTAAATCCCTCATTGTTCTGGTTTTACATTCATTTGTTGATAGATTAATTGTATAATTCAAACTAAATATTTGTTTTGTTGACATTTAAAAAAAACAGTTGTCAAACATCTTTTTAAATGACATATTTAATAAGAGTGTGTTTTTCTAATAAAAGTGTTTTTTATGCTTTATGTATCTGTTGGTTAAAATCCCACATATGCATTAATCTTTCTAGTTTGTATTGACAGGTTAATGCTTTTAAGTGCTGTGCAGCACATTAACAGGCTTCTATTTTAAAATCACATTTATTGAGATGGAAACACACACACACACACACACACACACACACACAGAAAAGTCTCATCTTTATTTTATGGAAACAGACATCACAGTATTTAAGGTTAGCACTTCTAGCATCAGCTTTGCTTCGCCTTTACCTCCGTCCTCCAAAGCTTTTTTTGCACAATGGCAGCGGGTGATAATCGAACCTAAGATTTCATTTCCCGTGGTCATTTGAACGCATTCGGAAATTACTTCTCAATCCCTTTTGCTGATGACACCCTGTGATGATGATGATGATGATGGTGATGATGGTGGTGGTGGCTATCAGTGTATCTCAATGGAGACCTTGGAGAGCTTCCATTCCCAACCCCTTCACATACCTGGCAGCTGTATGTATATGTGCGATCATCTATACACTCGAAGGAAGCGTCGGAGCCAATATGCACCTGACATTTGGAATTGAGCGTAGCGGCTCCATCAGAAAGAGAGCTTGATAAGAGCATTAAAAGAGAAATGCATTCCACAATATATACACTTTGATGCTGCAAGATGCTCATGATAGATTTTGTCTCTAAATTGAGGACATGAATGAGCTGTCAACAAAGCTTTTGATGGTGGACCACATGAAATGAAAGTGGAGGTGAAGCCATTCTTTTCTCCTTTCAATGGGCATAGTTATGGCGCACTAATAGGCTATGCTGGGTAATCACTGGCCATTGTGCCTGTTGCTTCTCTGGGTTTATTGGGGGGTACCTCTCTTTGTAAGGATATATGAGGTAGGCTCTCCACTGTAATTGGTGCTGGCATCATCATTCTGTCTGGAAAGTTTCAGGGCTGCAGAGTGTGTTTGTTGTCACATTGGTAGTCAGACTGATTAATAGTTGGTTGTGTTTCCAGCATCTATACAAACACACCAGAAGATGTGTATGTTGTATAAAATAGTCCTTATCATCAATGTTTCAATTGTGTTTGAAATGGTTCTGCTTCGCCTCTGAGACTATACATTTCATTAGCATGAACCCGATGAAATATTTATTTTAATTGAAAAGGTTGGAAAATGGATGAATGGATGTAAACTTTTCTCGCATGCATATTACCTTGTATGATGTAAAGGTAGAAGGAAACCTTGCATCAGTCTCTGTAAGCCCTCCCTCCCTCCCCCCTGCCTCCCTCCAACTCCTTTCTTTCCCATTATTCTACTTAATATGTCAGAAGGTCTGATCGCAGAGAAACCTTTTCAAGTCCTATTGATGGGTACCTCAATTGACCATGGCGACCTAGCAACCCAGAGAGCGCTAATTAGCGAGGGGTTTAACATTATTGGCTGCATGGTTTACACAGAAACATAGGCCAAACATATAACCTCATGCATTCACGTTCAGTAAGGCTTTTATCTTTACTTTTTCTGCAGCGAATGGGAAAGAAAAATCTGTTTTATTGGTCATGAATAAAAATAATTGAGCTGTGAGCATAGATGAGGTTATATATGTTTTTCTACAAAAACGTAGATGGAAAAAATAAAGCACATGCATGCTATTAAATTATAGGAATGTTTAAAGTATACAACGTAATTTCCTGGAAACATTCCCCTGATGTTTTGGAGATTTTTCCTGTATCACTAGCTGGGTTTCCATTACAGATTTTCGCAAAGTAAAAGTGATATTTCTAAATATCTACAAAGTATAATTGCACTTTGAACATGTTTCCATTAAACGTTTGGTTTGGCAGGCGCCTCGTAACTCCCGTGAAATCTCATCCCACGAGACTTTGCTGCAGAAAGATGGACGCTCAAACCTCTTTTAACTCTCTGTATTCCTTTGTTGTTTCACGTCTAATGTGGCAGTAATCATTTTAAAGTATAATGGTAAGAAATACTATATCCAGGTCTCTTCTTCTGTTTACACGTACCGCGCCATTTTTTCTCGGAGAGAAGTGGTCATGTGACCAGGTACGTCGCATTCTGTGAGTTTGCGGGAAAAGTGTTTCCGTAGCGCTTTGTGACACATTTCAATATGAAACGTCTGAAATACCTCCTCATGAAAACGCCAAAACTTTTTAGCGATATGAGTGCTTTTTAGAAATTTAGGTGTTTCCATTACCAGTTTTTGATGCGCGACTTCGATTTTGCGCATTTTCCAGGGTATTGGTTACGCAGCTAGTGTGAGAGTGAACTCTACAAGTCTTGGTTTATAAAAAGTCTCCTGTTTTTTCAAAGGAAATTATTATAAAAGCTGACCCTGAATGCATACATTTCTCTCGCCAATACTTTTTTTTGAATGAAAGAATTGTGTCTCCTTTGCATAATCTGAGTTTAAATGTATTTTCTCTTTCTGCACTTTCACTTTCTGATGCTGTTGGTCGCCATGAATACAATTTTGGTAATACAAGGGATTTTGGTGATTATGGAAGCTATTCACAACCATCTATACAAGACGAAGGGAGGTCGAGGTTGAAGGACCAGGCTAGGTGTGTGTGTGCATGCGTGCATGTTTGTGTGTGTGTGTGTGTTTGGTCTCGGAGAGGAGGGGGGGGCATCCCTGATTAGAAAACCATGTCACATTCTCCCCTGCACTGGCCGGACTCACCGCACAGGCAGTAATCCCCCCTCCAAGTCTCCCTATGCATGTTATTCAGTTCTCTCATAAGTAGTTAAAGAAACTGTTTTCAGTTGCCACTAATACTACTGACCTCCAGTGACACAGACCAACAATGCGTTTGTCAGGCCTGAAACGCACAACTGAAGCTGATTAGGAACTCAAGAGGTTTGAACCAAGAATCAATGGCCGCTCTGTCCTGCACCAGTGCTTCCAGCATGGTGCTCATGATTGTGGGACCCCCATTAGTTATGCCTCATTAAGTCCCACAACCTCGCCTTTAGGAAAATTAGTTCAGCCCGTTTCTGAAATCAGACCCCCACCATGAGTGGAGATAGATCTGTTTTACTGTCCAATCATATTACGAACAGGTGTTTACGTTTTTGTTTTGTTTGGTTTTTTTTTACATTAAACGTTCACTTATTTATCGGTACTTAATTTTCTTTGAAGATACTGATGGTCTAATATAAAAAATGCATGTTTTACACATTATATTGTACCAAATGTAATTCACTAGGGAAGGTAAACTCAAGTACAAACTTTAATCACATACTCAACCCTTACTCACACAAAATACATTTTTAAAATTTTAATATTCAACAAACTCAAAGCTGGAGTCTGTGTGGATCCATCAAATTTTAACTTTGCCCTTTAATCCTGTCTGGTTGTTGATATGAAGTAAAATGGTAGCTGAAACGGTTCCAAGCTGCAGACATCATTCATTAAAGATTTACACAATAAGCACAAGGACACACTTTTTTTTTTTTGCGAGAGATCTGTAACTTACAGACTGTAAGCCCTTTAAAACACGGCAAATTATATAATAACGTTCCATCCTTGGAATTGGTTTTAATCAGCCCCAAACATTGTTTTAAAAAAGCAAATTAAATGAGCATAAAAAAAACGTTCAATTGTCTTTGACCAAATATGTAAAGAGATGGGAAAATGAGTAAGAAAATGAGTTTTTCATTCAGGATTATATAAAAAGACGTATTTATAGGACAAAAGAGTTCATCTCCGTCCTCCACAACACTCCTCTTTACTTTTGAACCAGCAAGTGGTTTTCTCCCAGCTCACCGTTGCCACGGTAATGGCCAGCTGCCAGTCTGTGGATCACTGGTTAATAGGGCCAGGGCTGGAGAGCAGTTCAATAAAGGTAAGCAATGGATAAGATCTGCGTGTGTGTGCGTGTGTGTGTGTGTGTGTTGGCCAGGGCAAAGTTAGTTTGTCTGCTCGTGAGGTTCCCCCTGCTTTGTTTTCAGCCTTTTTAATATTTATTCTTTTTAACAGATGAAAGTAAACACACTAATAAAAGTCATGAATGTGGTCATTTTTAATGCTGTCAGAGCATCCAAGTTTTAAAAACGTTATATATTATACTACAATGCAGTTCATTTTTAGCCTCTAAAAAAAAATAATACCTTCTATCTTTAGTTTTTCATCTGGCAAGTACATAACTTCACCTTTTACCTCAAAAAATATAAGATAAGCTAAACTTAAATATTCACAACATTAGAAATCAGCATAAAAAATGGCTTAAAGTATTTGGTGCTTTAAAATTAATAACTAAAACCAATGTTAGCAAGTCAAACCTTTGTACTTAAAGGCTTCTTTTGGCACATCAAAGTTAAAATCATCTCAATTTATAGGATAAAGAAAAGATGTATGGAAACAGATGCATGGCATTTATATGTAAAGATTGATCCTGATGCAATAATGACAAAAATCTCAAACAATGGAAAGCAATCTTGATTAAAAGCATTTGCAAATGATTTGGTAATAAATTGTCGTCAAATTCTTCAGAAAATGTAAGTTTTAAGGATTATGTAGTAAATTTAATCACCAATAGATGGAGGTGCATTTAGTGAACAAAAAAAAAAAAAAGGTTCAAAATCTTTTGAAAATACAAGGAAAACATAAATAAGGCGTAATAAGGCTCTCAGGACTAGTTAAGGGGGTAATGAGCCAACAGTAATGACACACAAACACACACCCCTACATGAATGGCAAAAGACAACAGAGGCAGCCATCACTCAAAAGCTATGTCTGTCAAATTAAGCCCAGAAGGACATAATCGTTTCTTCAAATATAGCATTCGGTAATCTTCTCCCCTTCAAAACACGCAGGAGTCTCAATATAACTGTCCCAGAGGGCCACAGGGGCCAAACAGGACCACCCACTTTCTTTTCAATTATCATCTTGGAGCAACCTGTCTCCTCTCCAGCATTCAGCGAGAGACACTGACTGCTCTCCAGAGGGAATTACAATTAGATTGCTGTTTGTCCCTCGAATAAACTTCCAGACTGTAGCTGACAATCTCAACTAGATGGAGCATGTGACCCCGAGGACAAACAGGATTACACCCCCAAATCCCATGTTCCTTTTCTGTGCACTCTCTCTTCCTCTTAAGACGCAGTGATCAGGACGTCTCTGGGTGGAGGCAGGGAGAAAGAACAGAAGGGGACGTGACTGAATTCCTTTGGTGAAACAGTGACAACTCTTTTTTTTTTTACCCCCACCTGTTGCCAAGTGAATGGGTTTCACAACAAGCTATAGGAACACGCACTTTAACCTTTAGGAATCAGCTCCTTGCTTTCGTCCGTCATTTTTGCTAAAATATTTCCATTCTTTGTTTATCCTCTTTCCTCATGTCGGCATTTATCATCTTGTTTTTGCAATCATCAGGCATATTCACAAACAATAAATGCATAGATTAAATTGCATATCATATGCATAATTGTGACAATAACCACTGTGGATGGGACAATAGACAGAGTTCACAATATGACACGATAGCCGATAATCTGCTCACAATTACGATTTTTTGGAACGGGAAGAAAAACCAAAAAATTGCAGTTGGAAAAATAACTATTATTTGACTTAACAATGGTCCAACTTACTGTTGGTATGACTTTTTCAACCCAAGAGTAATATAAAAAAAATAAACAATACCATAAATAAGACAAATTCTTCAAAAAGTGCCAGTTTGAAATAGAACTCATATTCAGAGCCTGACAATTAATGACAGCCCAACATTAAAACCAAACATGTCATCGTCATAACAACCTTCAAAAATTCTTATCTGTGCATGAACTTTACATAACAAGTTTTTTTTTTTTTTTTTTTGAAATTTCAAAAACTAAAACATCGACACAGATACACAATGGGACATATTTGTTTTTTTTAGTTTATATTTTTTACCATATTAGCATGTCTACTAGTGCTGGAACAATACATCGATCCAGAGCGAGACACATCGAATTACATAACAATCCAAATACATCGATGCACAATGAAAACATCTTTAAGATATGCTTTACATTGAAATTCACATAGCACGTCTGCCACCATTTCCTGCGCGGGGATGGTGGCATAATGTAGCAAATGCCACGCGCGACAACAAAGCCTTGCAACCCCTGCTGCCACCCACCTTTGTGCACGGTACTCTGCAGCCGCCGACCTGTAATGCCCCACTGCTGCTTCCTGAAGTGGAACCAACCGCCATAAAACACCAACGAAGAAGACACGGAAGTAACCCGAGAACGGCACAGAACCTGCGTTGTTGACATTGTTGCTCGGCAAAGCGAGGAGTCAAGGATAAGAAGCCACGCGAGGAAAGAGGTAAAAATGATGAACAATATCTGGAAATTATGAAATATGAAATTGCAGCGCTATAGTAGTGATGCTGATTTTTAAAACGATAAGAATTGGGTTGAAGAAGGTGGTTTTGTTAGGGGTTTAGCACGCACGTGAGTGCCACACACGCTAACTGAGATCTGATACTTTCAGTATTCGGTCCGTGCTCGTAAATAGGTTTATTTATATTAACTCTCCACAACAATTAGCGTCTGTTCATGTAAATAAACAGTACTACTGAATAACAAGTGTCTGGAAGTTCACTTAAGATATTTATTTAATGTAAAAGAAGAAAAAAATGTATCAAAACCATATATGTAGCATTATTATTCATGTACCCTTCGTTCTTTGGTTATTCCGTTTTAAAAACCAAATCAAAACAAATAAACCATGTGGTTATTTTTGTTTTACACAAATTCATCAAATGCCCCTTAAAATACGTTTTTATACTTAGTTATATTACAATGTTGCTTCATTAACATGTCAATGTTAAAATAATAATAATATTATTATTAATAACATGACACTTTTTTCCCCATCTGGTTACAGTTCATTACAGTGACATCAGCTGTCAAAATAGCCATATTTTGTATTATTAAAAACGTATTGCCCGTAGAAATTTCAATAAAACTACTAGATACTTTTTATCACTCACACAATTCAAGGTCTAACACTTTGTTAAATGTTACAGAATGATGTTTTACTGTTTATTTAATGCCTGATACCTGAATAAAATGGTCAAATCATATTTCACAGCGTTTTTTCTGGGAGTTGATACAGATGTAAATGATTGTGTGAGATGGACATACGATATCACATCATATCGATCGCCGGCTGGAAAATGTATCGTGATATCGGCAAACATCGTTTCACCATCCAAACATATCGTCATCACATGGTGTCGTGATGAAGCGGTGATTTACACCCCTAATGTCTAGATTTTCTGGCAGCAATTGGGACCTTTGGACATCGACCGTTGTCTCCTGCAGTTGAACAGACAGATGTAGGGATGGAAAGATGTACTTCAGAGAGGACGGGACAAAGAAGGGCATGAGAGAGCTATTGTTGGTTAATACGTTGTGCACGGTGTGTAATCTGATATGCCAGTGTTATGACATTATGTGTCGAAAGAATAATCAGGAGAAATATAGTTCTCAAGTTCTGTAAAGAGAAGTGTGAACCAAAGGGGTGGATGTGTGCTTCAAAGTGTGACAGAGCAAATTTTTGCTGGAACAAACATTTCGAAGTTGTATGTATCAAAAAAAAAAATCAGTCCAGAAACCCCTAGCATGCCACTAGGGGTTTCTGGACCGAGGGTAGAGGGTCGTCTTCTGATCGACAGGTTGGGGGTTCGATCCCAGTACCTGACTATGTGTCGAAGTGTCCTTGGGCAAGACACTGAACCCTAAGTTGCTCCAGTGGTCGACTAGGCCTTGCATGGCAGTCCTGTCCCATTGTGTGAATGTGAGAGTGATTGGGTGAATGAGCTGATATGTAAAGCGCTTTGACACTGCTTCAGTGTGGTGATAAAGCGCTATATAAAATCAAGTCCATTTACCATTTTTTTTTTACTCCCTTTTCACAGCCCCAACAGATACCCCACAGAACCTGGGACGCACATAGGCACCTAATTATTCTAAAATAACAGATTTATATCGGTATTTATAATGTTTGAGAATGCTATTTTAATTTACAACTTTCTGTTCGTGATATAAGCATAGATAATATGTGTTAATTTTCACCTTTTATCTATAATACACATCATATTAGTGAGTTATATGTTTCTTTTTTTTGTTTTTATTCACGTCCAGATTATCTATGTATCTTCATGTCTGGATTATTTACTTATTTAGGCCACTATATCTCTGACAATTTGTATATTTACTCCCCCCCAACCTCCTTCCAGGGGGCCATCTTGAGTTTTTTTTTTTAATTTACTCCTAACTTGTATCTTTTGACTATTCTCTGCCCATTGAAACCTCATCAGTGCAAATAACAATCTGACTGAGGATTTGTCTCAGGGAGAGCAATTAGTGTCTGAATCCTCGTGGGACCAACACAGTGTGTTAGATGGGAGACTGACTGTCCAGTGGAACTGGAGTGTTATTTGCCCCGCTGCAGGCAGCTGGTCATACGAAGGCACTGAATGGGTTCGCTGACGCCTCCCTGCAGGGGGTACGGACGTCGAGAAAGGTAAAGGGAACTATTTTGCAACTCCGCTCTCCACAAAGCATCCAACCCAATCAAAGAGCGGCCATTTCCACCTCCACCCATCCCACCTTTTTTGTGGATGGAGGCGAGTGGGCAGGCAGACGATGAGAGGAGGGTGTTTGTATGTGTGTGCATGGGGGGGGGGGGCACTTTGGCTGCCAAAGAACCCCCCCCCCACCCCCAGACACACACACACCACCCCCTCCTTTTTGCTGTCCTGTCTGTGCAGCCAGCCACACTTCACATCTAATTAGCGGTCACATCCACTGGCCCCTAATCAGCAGGACATGTTAAAACTGCCCTAATCAGGCCTAATCCTGGCTTTGTGCCACACACACACACACACACACACACACACACACACACACACACACACACAACACACACTAGCTACTTATCCCATCTGCTGTATTGATTAGTGGTTGATTTAGGGATTTTGTGGTCAATACACATTAATCTGCAGTAGGTTCAGGCCGTGTGTATGTATGATGTCATGTCAACGCTTCACTTCAATCATAAAACAGAATAAATCCGTTGGAATATGAACTTAAATTCAAGTATAACCACATCCATGCTGCTTGGAAGTTTTAGAAGTAAATAACTGTGTCTTTAATCAGCTAAAAAAGTGAAGGTTATATGTTTGACTTCTCATTTTCTACCAATGCTTGGTGGTTTGAACATGTTTGTCACAGGTGGAAGATGAAGGGATATCTTCACGGTTTCTGAGCGGAGATTTCATGTTCTCCAGAGTGTGCGTGCAGGTTTTCTCACGGGTTCCAAAAATGTCTCGTAAATCACAGACGACCCATCCGCGGTGTATACAGTGGATGATCTCAAGAGACCCAATGTAACAAATGAAAGTGAGTGAATGGATCAACGTTTGTAACCAAGATCCACTTCAGTTTAATGAGAAAACTATACCAGAATACATTTATCTATTTAAAAAGAATATTATTATTGACTTCATTATTATTATTATCATGAACCACATTTTTTATCTTTGCTATCATGCAAAATTGGCACACACTTACTGTTACTGAATTTTTCCTTTCGGCCATTTTGGCACATTAAGCACACAGATCTGTTTTCTGGTTTCATCGCTGAAAACGACTCTCCTTCTTCCACTTGCTGTGAACACCTCCTCTAATTACTGAGCTGGTAATTTGGGTGCAGGAGAATGTTGTAATTTATCACTTATTGCATTCTTTGGGCAAATAATGAGTCTGTAGTGTTAATTAGGGTCTAATGCATAGGCACTCAAGAATGGGTGTGAATAGTAATGCTGTGAGGTGAAGATGGATTTTCTCCTCCTATGCAGATTATTCAGCGATATTTCATCCTGAGGGATCCTGTTAATATGGAAATATCAAAATAAAATTCAAAAGTGGGAAATAGCAAGTTATTTATTGGCATTTTTTTGTGTAAAACATGTACTTTTTTAAACTACTGGTGTCAAATTGCAGTCTTGCCTATACCTGTACATACAAATAAAAACCCCAGGGTTCTGAGACGACCCAGGAATCATCAGTGAGTCCATCAACATTAACAGTATGGATGCATTTTAATCTAAGTGCTGAACCGTGGAGAAGGGATTTGGTAATTACCATACTTTTCAGTGATATAAGGCCACAAATTAAAATCTCCACCAACTTCTCAAGTGACAACTCATCTAATCAGGGGGACAATCACAGAGCCTTGCTGTTTACTGATTGCTCTAATCAAAAATGGCTTCTTCAAACACAGCTAATTGGTCAGTTTACTCATGGAACGGGGAGGCAAATGTAGAGGGGCCTCTGTCGTGATTTGAAGGGCCCAAATATCTCCCATTTGCATTGAGTGCCACCAGAATGCACTTGACTCCCCAGAATGCACTTGACTCCCACAAGTTATCAGCAAAACCAGACAATTATTCATCAGCTACAAATTGGCACATCAAAGTCAAATCAGAGAATTACCGTCAGTAAGACCCTAAAGCAGCAGCCCAGAGAAAAAAAGGTGGCCTTTGATTGACCGCGTTGCCCTTCACTCGGTTCAGCAGCCCCACACTGTGGAGCTGGGAGCAACAATAGCCTGACATGGTTTGTTTATCACTGCTTGTCAGCTCCAGAGGTGAATGAATGGGTTTATATACGATGAGCTTATATATTTGTAGATGTAATTAAGGCTGAACGATTAATTGCATTTGAGATATTATCGCAATATCATAAAAAGCGATTTTCTAATCGCAAAGGCTGCGATTCTTTATTTTATTTTTTGTCTTTGTCTGCACATGCTGTCAAAGGTCATTGTGAGTTTGTTTTACCTAAAAAACATCCAATTGGTTAAAGCAGATACTAGTTCTAGTTACTTTTCCTACACTTTAGTGTGATGTTACTGACTGGATATTAGTAAGCTTTATTTTATATATATATATATATGTTATTTTATTTATTTATAGAGTGTCCTGTTAAGTGTCAGAGAGTGTTTAAGAAGTGCAGTCCACATATTTACATGTTTCATGAAACGTGAAGTTAGTTAGATATGTTGAAGAGGTAAAGCCACAGATTTGTTTTGCTTTATTGTTGTAATCTGTGCTTTAAAATGTATATTTTATATTCATTTTTTAAAGTTTAAATAAATCTTAAATTGTTTATTATGGAACAGTATAACAGTATAATCGCACATTAAATCGCAATCGCAATATTGAGGGAAAAAAAAATCGCAATTAGATTGTTTTCCAAAATTGTTCAGCCCTAGATGTAACTTAGTGAATATTTGTTTTCCAAAAGATGGTGAGTTAGAACGGAGGAACAGAACTCAGACGAGAGTTTATCAGGTGGGCAGAGGCAGACACATACTGTGAGTGTTTCTGCTGAGAAACATCAAACTCTTCATGCATTTTTTACTATTTACTATTTTTAAAAGGAAATTATTTCAGTTCTGTCCTTCATTTTTCACACGTGCATCTAAAGTCCATCGGGACGCACAGTTATAACAACATTGCTTCAAAGTTGTTGATGCAAAATATCACAGCACATTTTCAGAGATTCAAAAAAAAAAAAAAAAAAATCAGCTATTGAGTGTTTATTTAAAACACTCTCAAACACACTATAGCCATTATTTGTGTTTATTTTCAAGCAGACTAGGACCAGAGACAGATCAATTCCATCCTCCCCAAATAAGGGCTGGGAATCAGCTTTGGGGGCCCCCTAGTGGACCATGTGGCCCTATGCGAGTCTGCATATAGCCAGAAACGGCTCTGGGTCAGGACACAAGGAACATCTATAAAAGTCATTATCCAGCAACATCTGGTAATAATCTGGTTGCAAGGATTTCATTTTGGCCAAAAAAAAGAGGAGTAAATCTACTAGCGACAGAAACATCAAAGTGGCAACATTTCTGTAACAAAGGTTACAGCAGACAAATACCTTACTTACTGACTTACTGCTAAAGTTAATGTAGTTTACTAAAATTGAACTAAAATTCAAAATTTGAATGAATTTAGTCATAAAAAGATAAACAAAACTTTCATTTATGCTATAGATCCCAAGCTAGTAGATCCCAGAGGTGTTTCCCAAAGCATCCAGGAAACAGAAGTCAGCTAAATGTGGCTTCTCAATTGTATTTAGTTATTCAAATAAATGAATTAATACATAAAACGATTTAAAGAAAAAAAAAAAAAACGACATTATTCATTTTTTTCCACAAACTTAATTTCTTGATCTTTGTCCTTCTTTATGGCACATATAATGATCAAAAACATTTTAGTTTAGTTTGAAACACTTTATAAGGTGATCTTTGTGATTATCTTGCTACTGTATGGGCTGAGTTTACTGTACTTGATATTATCTTACCTCCTCACTAATTCCACTGTGATAACAACGCCTCAACATCCTCCCTTTAAAGATGGAGAATCCACATCAGCCTTTTTTATTATAAGATGGCTCTTTTGGACTGATAATAATCTGTGGAGGGATTGAAAGATGAATATTACATATCACATTATCAGAAGTCATGTGACGTGTTCTTTACTGGTATAGATTTGTACCACCAGCACAAAGCTCTACATTAATCACCGACTTGTAGAAAATGGAGTTGATGAGAGCTTTAGGGCCTTTCCTTTCAACCTATCAGAAACTGGGGAGGGACCTGTATTTAGAGCGCCACCATTTGAAGGTAGAATGAAGGTAAGTTAGATTTTCTATGCAGCTTGAAGGTGATGGTTTCTTGTGGGGATCGAGGACTTGTTCTGTCTGGGAGCTTCGGTGTCCTAAAGCCTCTGCTTAGGCAAAATAGGGTCTTAATAAAGTGTTGGTTGATTTCTGATCCCAAATCAACCACCATCTATCCATAAGCGTCCTACTCACTTGCTTTGAAACACGTTAACTCCACTCCTGTGAATGACCGTGAACCACATTGAATTTGATTCCCAGTATTTCACTGGAGAGGCAGGTGGATAAACTTTGTGATGAAAAGCATTCATTTCCAAAAAAAGCAAGGTTAAACTTTGAGTAAGCCAAAGTTGATAAAGGGCGAACATCCAAAGGATCCATTAAAACAGAAAATGATCCTACATGAATCTTCACTTTTGTATAATATATGTGCAGAGGGTAGGGGAACTCTGACCTAAAATAATTGAAAAAGCTTACCTGTTGCACATCGTCCTGATTATTTTTTGTATATTTACTGCTGTTATCATGACCAACTGTTTGTTTCTTGGTCAAGGCTGTTGTAGTCACCTGTTATTGCTGCTGTGTGACTCTCCTCAGCCATTCTTTGGGCTGTTTGGCTCCACAGTTGAGTGACAGGCAGACAAAAAAGGAAAATGTTACCTGTGTGTTTGGTGGAAAACCTCAGTGTGCCAGGCTAATTAGTTTCTGATAGAGGGAGCATTGAGTTACATGTATTTTACACACGATTTAATCTGTAGATTTTTTTTTAAATGTTTTTTTTTTTTTTTTTAATATTTTTTTATTGAGATAAGTAGAAGCACTAATTTATACACTGAACAAAATATTACACAACACTTGCTTTTATTCCCTTTTTTCATGAGCTGAAATCTAAAACTTATTGTTTTTTTTTAAAAAAAAATGGTCTAAATCTGTGTTAGCGAGCACTCACAGTGTGGCAAATCAAGATGCTGATTAGACAGGTGTGCCTTAAGCTCGCCACAATAAAAGCTCTAAGGTGTGCAGTGTTCTGTAAAGCGTGCTATTGCCATGCTGACTGCAGGAACCGCCATAAGAGGTGCCCGTGAAATGAGTTTCCAAAGGCGTTTCTGAGAAAACTGCAGTACATCCAACCGATTTCACAACCACAAACCACGTGTAACCACACCAGCCCACGAGCTCCGCATCCAGCATCTTCACCTTTAAGATCAACTCAGACCAGCCACCTGGACAACTGCCGCCCGGGTAAGTTGTGACATTTATGCCTAGTAACGCCAGTTGAAATATTTGTTTAAGGGTAACAGAAAAGGTTTCACCATACAGAAGAGCTGTTGTGTGTTTGGTCATTCGTCTAATGTAAAAAATAATACAGATTAGGGATGAACGATTAATCGTAAGGCAGTTAAAAATCGATTCATAGCTATCACGATTCACATCGATAATGTGAATTGAATCGCAGTACTTTTTTTAACCAGCAGAAGTGTTGGCGGCGGACGGAATCTGCTAATACTTTCTTTCTGGCCGCCTTCTACTTTTAAACATGTTCATAAATGATTCCTTGCCCTTTAGCACCAAAAAATATCTGTAACATTATCTGTAAAAGTCACGTTTTTCTATTATCTCTGTCTGCTAGCATAGCATCTTTCTTCACTGCAAGATATCTGCATACCAACCGACCACTGGGTTACCAGCGCCCTCTGCTGGTCCAAACAAATACCTGACCTAAATACAGTGAAATTACTGTTTGTTTTTTTTTTTTAAGTCCAATTGTTAAGGCACAAAATATTATATATTTTCAGTTGCACTTTTAAAAAGAACTATTATGCAGTTTTGCATTGTTTATTATAGAATCAGAATTGAAATTAATAGGCTACTTCTTCATTTGTATTATTCCTTTATTTATTTCATTCAAGATTTATTTTTAGTTAAATTGCATTGTTTTGAATAGTTTATCAAGGGATTCTTTTTGACAATGAAAAATAAAAAAAACAGTATAGTTTTTTTCCCCCAAAAAAAGATTTTTCAGTCATTTTTCTACAGTCCCATTTTGTAAAATAAATTGTGAGAGAATCATATCGTGAACCCAATATCGTGAATCGTATCGGGAGTTGAGTGAATCGTTACATCCCTAATACAGATATAATTTTTTTTTATCATCCTAAAAGAAAAAAACAAAGATAACGCTGGCTTCCCTTCATAGGACCGATGGGTAAAAGCTGGTCTCCAAAATGATTTTGGGGCATCTCGGTGGCTTTAGTTTTCATTGTCGATTGCAATATGTTGTATTTATATCCGTTATAGCTCCATTATAAAGTACACTGATCAATAGCATTACAGCAGGATTTCTACCATGCAGGTTACGATCACAGGGTTCATTTATCAGGTAATTGTAAAGATCTGGGGAGGTGAAATTGGGCCAATGTTTTTGAATTGTTCATTAAAGTGTTGGCTGGGACTTGTATGGACACTCAGATACCCCTAGCACCAGTGCCAGTTTAGTGCAGAATAAACTACCGTGAAAGTTTCCTTGGTAGATAATGGGCATGCGCACCTGGCAAACTGCGCATGGTGTCTGTCAGGTTGAAAAAAGGTAAGAATCTTTCAATAGTGAGGGTTAGAATTAGGGTTTATCATAGTAGGAAAATTTAAGGTAGAAAAATATTGTACGTATAAGTGTAAATAGTTACTACGCTATTAGTGCGCATGCGCCTGTAGGAGGCTTTCACGCTTAGGATTATTTTACACTACACCAGCCCTAGCCTCTTGGGCGGCCTAGGCGAGATTTTATTTTGGTGCCCCCTTATATAGTGTTTTTTTTTTTTTTTTTAAATACCAAGTAATTGATATTTATATTATTATTATCAAAATCATTTTTAACACTTGCATAGTGGTCTACCATACCCACAAAGATGCTTTACATAAGAAAAAAATATGAGCAAAATTACCTTTGACATTTTTTAAAATGTTAACAAAAGGTTTTCACACACATATAAAAAACACAAACACGTAAATAAAAGCAAATTTGAATATACATTTTAGTACGATTCAAAATACAAATGATTAATATTATTAGAGTAAGGCATTGCACAAAAAAACAACATAAATATGAAAGCCAGTCAACTTGACTGAAGTGACCGACATGAGTGGGCAAATGCTCACATTGATCATCTTTCTCTCAGGGATAAAACCCGTTTTCACTGTATAGGGCAGATGGCAGAAGCATGTATGGCATCAATAATTCCAATGATGGTAATACAAAACAAGGCAACAATAGGCTACTTCTCTAAAATTATTGCTTAAAAAATCAAAAAACATCAACAAATGGAATGCATGGAACACGCTGTATGCTACCGGGCACTTGAATTTCCCCTTCTGGGAATGAATAAAGTATCCATCTATATCGCAAAACTTACTCCAGTTTTATCGTTTTTACTCTGGCTTACAAACGTAAAGTTCACACAAAGTGGAAATTATCAGCATTGAATGCAAATATTTAAAAATCTAAGTAAAAGCTTTCCTTTCTCCTGCTGCTTATGACAGAGTGAGATTTTTTAATCGTTTGGTTGGTTTCAAACTGTTGAATGCTTATTGTTTTTGTCGTTGTTTTTAATAGTCACAATAATTTTGCATTGCATCCACAACTTAAGCACAAACATGTTGGATTTGTCACATTCTAAGAATTGGTAAAGTAAATAGAACTCTGCATGTGTATTATAAAGTCTAATCAGTTTGTCATTTATGAAGCAAGATCAAAAATTAATATTTTAATGGAATAGGAGAAATGATAGAGCTGGTCTTTGCACCCCAACCTCACAAAGCTAAAGCCTAGACAAAATGTCTCAGAATCACTGACGTATGCTCAAAACAGTAAATATTGTTCCGTTTCTGTTCAGAAACTAAAATTGGTTTGGTTTCACTTATGTTTTGATGCAGAGGGAACCACATTTATGAGGCTAATTGTCCAAATACCTCTTTTCACTCGAGCACTGCAAGACTTGAGGGTGCTTGTTTGCCTCTTCTGCTCTGATGATACAATAACCATAAACAAGTTTGCAGCCTCAGGAGTCATGGCTCTCGTTTAGTCTTTTATCACCTTGAGAGTCGAGGGCATGTACGGTGCTCAGCTGCAGCTCTATGATCATACTGTGCTTCCTCACCTTCATGTCACACTCGCATCAAGTAATGTTTAGGTTGAAATGGGGCATATAAAAAGCTGCAGTGGCAGGTGTTTTTTCTTTACCATGCAGCTACATATAGTGAGTGCTGAATGTCAAAAGGTCATCTCTCAGTTGTGTTGACTGTAATGTGACCTGATCTCCCATAAGGCAACAAATGGTGAAGCATAGCTGAAGCTACACTTGACGAGTTTATGTTGCTGGCAAAGATGATTTAAAAAAACCCAAAGTAAATAAAAGGTGGTAACCAGTCAGGGGTCTGTTGATTCAAGCTGAGCATTAGCATTTGTACCTAATGCTAATGGCTGACCCTGCACTCCCCTCATGAAGACTCATGAGCGTGTCAGCTCCAGGATAACAGCCTGTGTTAATAAGAGGGCGTCCAACCAATCCCCCCATGTTTGAGTCTTAGGCTAATCTGGTTTGATCACCTTTGCTAACATCTCTATTATCAACAGATTTCACTCATCAACAAGGAATTACATTAATGCCACTTCCTGTGACCCAGCTGCACCGGGAATGGACACATGTGCGAGGATATGTTTGCCAGCACGCGTATTCCCGAGGGAGGAATGAGACAGTGGTAAAGGTTGGGGAGGGTGAAGCTGTGTAAAACGTAATAACGTTTCCACGTTTGATATTATGTAGTGTCTTTATTTTAGGGACTCACTGCCAATACATGCAGGAGGCCACTCTGTAGCCTAGAGATCACCCCCCACATACATGGAAAGGGAACACAGCAGCAACTCCCTTGGATCATTTAGTATTATTTGAGCATTCAGGGAAAGATGCAGAGCAGGAAATCTGTGGATGTGAGGCGGGCAGGAGCAGACGCGTCTCTAGTGGCTGTGGGAGAGTGCACCATGAATAAATTTACCACTGTCCCCCAGGAGATTGCCTTCAATCACGGAGCATAAGGTGTCAATGCTGCACCCTGTTTATATGCACCAAATTACCTTCCACCACATTTCTGAGCTGGGTCTAATAGGAATGGAAGAACGGGCCGAGGAGGACGGATTGCTAATTAATGGAGCCAAACTGGTCAGACTAAGGTCACAGTGGCAAATTAGCTAAATGTTCCAAAGGACTAAATAAGGAGACGTATGCATGTATATTGTTGGAAATAATCTTAAATATATGGGGTATTTTTTTAATAAATTTCAATTAAACATAAGATATATATTTTTTTATTATTTCACAGTGAAAAAAAGAAACAAGTAAATCCCTTTGTTCTTTAACCCACTGAAAGGTAAAGTTATCATATATCTAACACAAAAATGTAGTAACCACAGTAATATATCTCCATAAGCTCACGCAGCAGCAGCATAGCACCATCAACCATTCCCACTGACTCCTATGGCGTATGAACCATAACATTAAAGGCCATATTCAGCATTACACGCCAGCGGAAATATTAACATCTCAATTTACATACAAATTTCCACACATCCAAAAGCGCCAAACTCTTTATGAAGCCATTATCCAATTTTGAATAATAGGTGGTTTTCTGAAATCCTGTTGATTGACTAAACAAAGACGAGACTAGTGCATTAAAGCAATTGATTATTGTCACTGAAACGCAGTGTATGGATAATTTTGCTGTAAATGGTTATTAACCAATACAGAAACCATGGATTTCTGTAATAGCTGGTAATCATTTATCTTCAGGATGTGTTTTTTCCCCCTCATACAAGGGTTAAAGAATGATAGTGTAGTCAATTACATTTAGCAGGTCAGAGAAATTGATTTACTACCTTAGGATTTTTTTTGCAGTGGGGCTTTGGCTCTGTGGAGGCATTCTGCTCACATAATCAAGAAGAGCATTGCCTGTCTACCCAATCTAACTACTTGGTCCCACAGGGAAAAATGACTTGCAGCAGGAAAACCTGCATGAATACTAATTTGCCTACTTGGCTTTAACAGCTTTGCAATCCAATCTCATAGGAATTTGCAGAATTTGATGCA